>NW_023659143.1:42500-52638 GCF_015228065.2 Penaeus monodon
TATATACACAAATATAGATATATATTAAAATATATATATATATATATATAATATATATAATATTATACACACCAATATAGATATATTTTTAATACACAAATATACTATAAACTTTTTAATACAATAAATACACAAAGATAAAAATATAATATGTATATAAATTATAATAGATATATATATATTATATATATATAAAACAAATTATATATATATAATTATTAATAATATTATACAAACAAAAATATATCATATAATATATATATATAATATATATATATAGAGATAATAATATATAAAACAGAATAATCCTATAATTAATATAAAATAAAACACAATAAATCGATATATATAATATATAAATAATATAAAATATATATAAATACAATTTATTATTAAAATAATTAACAAAATATAATATATTATAATATATATAATATATATATATATAAATACAACAACACATTTAATAACATAATATATACACACAATAATATATATTATATATTTTAATTAATATAATATTATTATATAATATCATACGAAAATATATATATATATATTAAAAATATTATAATTAATATAATATATATAAAATATATATATATATACAATATGTGTGTGTGTGTGCAGCGGCTAACAAAATAAAAGTCATAATTTGGTGATGATTAAAAAAACATTTTGCTAATTGTTGCTGAAATCAAAAATCGTTTCGCTATTTTTCCCCATACGTCGTGGCGTTTCTCTGGGGAACCCGCTCCAATTCGAATAGGAGAGAGAAATGCACTTTTGCTTTTTCAGTTCGAGGAACAAACAGCGGGTGGTTTCAGGAATTAAATTAAATAAAAAAATGCTCATTTGATAAAAGGGGCAGTTAATCTCACGTTTCTTTTTTTTGTCATTTGCGGGTTTTTTTTTCCCTTATGGTTGTCAATGCATACCCGTTTACAGCATTGCGTAGGTGTAATAAAAATGGCATGCTGTTTTTTGTTACAAAATCGGGTTTAATTTTGCATCATATTTTTTGATTGATGAAATCATTTTTTCCTTTCATGGGGATCCAGAATTGATTCAAAAACAGAAAAATGCTGTGCTATAATTTTAGGACAAGTTCATTTTTTTTTTTATTTTTTTTCTTTTTTTTTTTTTTCTTTTTCCCTTTTTCCAAACACTAAGTTTTTAACCCAAAAAAGGGTTTTTAAATGATTTCCCAAAGGGAAAAAATTTTTTTGAAACTTTTAAAGGGTTTATAAATTTTTGGGGGGGCCTAAAAAATAAAGGAAAAAAAAACCCCCAAATAAAAGGAAAAATTTAAAAAAATTTTTATCAAATAACAAATTTTTGAAATTAAAATTTTAAAAAAATTTTGAAAAGTTTTAGAATTTTTCCCCCCAAAAAAACCGCTAATTTGGTCAATTAAATAAAAAATGATTTTTTAAAGTTAGGAAAATTTTTGGTGTTTAGAAGAAAAAGGGTTTCTAATCAAAAAAAGAATTATACAAGGTGTTGCTACTATCACCAAATGGACTTCGTATTTCTATAAAAAATTTCCACACACACACACACACACACACCCACACACACCCCACACACACCCACCAACAAACCCAACCAACACACAACACACACACACAACATGTGAAAATATTTCATATTCATTGTAGCCCCACTGAGGTTTTGTGTCGCTAAAATAATAAGAAAATAATATAGCTGCTTATGTTTTTTGAATCAGGTTTTTGTGTTTGGTTCAGGCGAAAAAAAAGGTCACTCCCTTTTTTCGATTTGCTAGATGGTGCAGCTAGAAACCACTGAGAAAAGGTGTCGAAATTTTAAAACTATATTTGTTTATATCATAATTTTGTTTTAAATAATAAAATATATATTTACGCATGAAGCATTTTTAAATTTCAAGAAATATGAAATATAGTTGATACTTGTTGTGTTGAAAAAGGGGGGAATGCGTCACCTCCATAGGTGTTCCATTTCGATAAAAAAACATTTTAGAAAAAACACAAAAAATATCCCCCTACAAATCATGATAAAAATATAATGTTCTGTTATCACTTATTTTAATGAGTTTCGAGTTTCCAAAAATGTACTAATAACTGTTGTCCTTTATCCTTTTCCAACACACTGTCTTAAAAAGGGGTTTTCCCCGTCAAAGGCTCGTCAAACACGGGTTTTCGAACCCGGTTGCAAACGGTCCGAAAAGTTGTAGCAGACTAATTGTACATCAAAAGGGCATCATCCCCCCCACTCACGTTTAACACCCTCGCCTCCCCCCTGTAGCCTCTCGCTGGACGATTGATTTCCATTGCCTTAAAGGGGGGACTAAAAAAAAAAGAAAAATTTAAATGGACGAAGGGCTGGGTGCTAAAAAAAGATCAAATCCGTTTTAAAATTTGAGCCCGAGATTGGCGTAATTATTTGGGGATGGGCGAAGAAGCTACATTGATATTCTGAAACGTGCACCCCTTTCATTTCGTATGAAACACGTCTATGAGAAAGGCCATAACTCCACATGAAAGACTGAGTGTAAATTTACTTATTTAGCAACAGCAGTTTACTAAAAGATGGGAAATATTTAGCTATCATTTCCCCCGGCTTTTTCATCAATATACAGAAAAAATGGGATGCTCCCTACCGGGTTCTGCAAAAGGTACTAAAGGGAAAAAATACATTTTAAAAACATGTTGATTTCCCAAACGTTTATTGAAAAAAATTATGACAGCTGATTTTTAGCAAAAAAAATTTATTTAGGTTGGTAAAAAAAAAAGTAAAGTTGGGGGGATTGCTATTAAAGGGTGGAAAAGTGCAAAAAAGTGTTGCATTCAGGTCAAGTGTTGCTACGTCGTTGGTACTTTTCAGCTTAAAAGAGGGGTTCGAAGGGATTGGTATTGGGGCTGTCGTTGGGGTTGTTGCAATAATCTAGATGAAGAATTCAAGTTTCCCTCTCGGCCTCAAAAAATAATCATTAAATTTGCTTTCGAGTTTTTGTTGCAGTAGTTGTCCCTTGCGTATTTTACGGCAAAAAAGCTTCCCAAATGATCAAAAGCTGAAAACGTTTTTTGTTTTTTTTTCATCTAAATTTTTTGCCACGGTACCCAAAATATGATGAGATTAATAAACTTTCGTCGACGTTTAAACCCGGTGGGATGTGCAAAGGGGACATTTCCTCAAGTTTTGCTTCTGCAAATTTAAATTTAAAGAGGGGGTAAAATTACATTTTAAAGTTATATAGATAAATGGTCTAGGTGGTAAGAAGAAAATGTGGGAGTGCAGGGGAATCCTCCCTTTGAAAAAATTTACCATAATAAGGAAAACTCCAAAATCCACATAATTTGCTTTTTTTTTTTTTTTTTTTTCCTACGTCAGGGGGTGGGGGGCAGTTTATTGCCGATTTCGAGCCCAGAGGCACTTCCCAAATGTTCGGGGCGGTAGAGGGCAAACTTTGTAGGGAAATCACGCCCCCAAATTTGTGGACATGGCGACATTGGACAAACCCCCGGTATCAATGGAGGGTTTAAGGGTTAAATGGTTAAAAGCAAGAAAAATGTGTAGACATCAAAGGGTCATGTAGCACTAGTTAATGGGGGAAGGGGGGGTGGTTAGTGATTAGTTGTTAAGCGGGCAAAGGGAAATTGGAAAGTAAAAAGGGTTTAGAGTCGGGTTGGTAAGGAGTTAGATTAGATGGGGGTAGATGGGGAAAAAGGAATAGTTGTTGAAACGAAGTGTGGGTTCTGAAAGGGTGTTGATGGGTTGGGGAGGTCGGTAAAGGGGGATAGGTGGGGGAAAGCAGGGGTAAGTATGGAGGACAAAAAGGGGAATGTGGGAAAGAGCAATGAAAATTTGGGGGTTTGGGTATTGGGGGAGTGTAAGAAGGTCTTGAAGAAAAGGGAAATTGAAAAAGGTCGGTCTGTGAGAGCAAAAACCGCGAATTCCAAAAGGTATTATACTTAGGATAAAATTGTATATTTTTGGGTTTTTGGGGGGGAAAGCTAGAGGGTGGGAAAAGGGCCCAAGAGGTTTAAATGGGAGAGGGTGGGATTGGGTTTACTAAGAGGGGGAAAGGGGGATATTTTGACATAAGGGATTCAGTGGAAAGGGAAAAGGGGGATGGTGGGGGGTTACAAAAGGGGGATTCACGTGTGTACCGGGGGAATGGAAGGATAGAGGGGATGGTGGAGGGTTAAGTGGGCGGGGTTGGGGTGGGGGGGGGGGCTGTTTGGGGGGGGGGTTGGGAGGATGGGGTGTAGGGGGAATCTTAGGAGGGGTGATATCAGAGTTCTTGCGGGGTTGAAAGGAGCAGGATTTGTAAGTTTTGGGGTTGAGGCATTTTTAATTAAAGTAATTTTGAATATTCCAAAAGTTTCTTCTGAGGAGTTGGTTGGGGGGTTTTGGGGATAAAAATTTTTTTGGGGGGGGGAAGAGAGGGTTGGTGTCTCAAGGGAGGGGCAAAGGGAAGTGGAGGTGTTTTTGGTATGGAAGAGGGGGTGGAACGTTTTTTTGTCTGTTACAGGGGTGCAGGAGGGGAAGGAAGGTGTTGGGTTGTAGTGGTGATTTGAGTATCTGTGAGAGATTGAGTGTCTGGGTTTAGGATGGGAAAAGAGTTTGCTGGGGGAAGGTAGGAGGGAGAAGAGGGGGAGTTAGTGTAGGGTGGGGGTTAGGAGAATGGGAGAATGGCAGTATTATGGAGTAAGGGGGTAAGAGAGGGAAAAACGTGACGTGTTTCCGTCTGGCTTCACGTTTTTGGGTTTTTGATCCCAAGTTTTAAACTGGAGTTTTACCCCAGCTCAAATTTTTAGGTGGGACGCCCCCAAAAATCATTATGGGGGCCCCCACAGTTGGGAATTGCGTGATTGTGCGAGCGTTAGATTTGGGTATGGCAGGTTGGACTTTGGGGCATCTGGGTGTGGAACGGCTGTTTGGGGATGTCCCGAGCCACAAATTTTTTCACTGACGGGAGGAGGTTTGGGGGAGAAAAGGGAGGGATTCTCCCCCTATGTAGACGTTAAAGGAAAGGCAGTCTACGGAAAGGGAATTTTTGGGTATTTTGGGGTTTTTTCGTGACCCCTTGGGGGAATGGAGTAGCTTGTATGATGGCATCATAGTCTGTGAGAAGGCGTAGGTTTCTTTTCCCGTTGGGGAATCTTTGTCATAGACTAGGGAATTTTCGGGGGATTGAAACGTTCCGGCAAGTATTTAGGGTTGGGTGGGGTCGCGGAGGGGTTACCATAAGGTCAGTTATTTGTTTAAAGCTACTTGGGTTTTCGGGGTTTGTGACAAAAGGGGGGGGTGGGCGGGTCGGAAAGAGCTTTTCCTACTTGTTTTTGGGGGGGGTGGGGAAGGGTTTGCGGAGGGGTGGGAGGGATCAGAAAAAAACGGTCCCTTTGGCGCACTAAAAAGTATTCAAAATGTTGTAGAGATAGGGGTAGAAAGGGGGGGGCGTGACGGAAAAGGATAGTGTTTAGGGGGGTAGTGTTTGGAGAGGGGGCAAAAAGGGTGTAGGATTAAAAGAGAGGGTGGGTGGGTTTATGTTGGAGGTTTTGGGGGGTAGAGGGGTTTGAAGTTGAGCATGCTGGAAGAGTGGAAAAGTTCCTTAAGGGGTTTTATGTTGGCTCTGTATAGAGCATGATAGGGGAGTTATTGCAGTTTCGGCCCTGTCAAAGGAGAGCCTGGGGTCGGGAAACGGGTGAGTTAACACGTTGGGCTATTTTATAAAGGGGCAAGCTCATTGCCCTAAAAGTGGGGTTGTTTTTTATTTCTGGCCATGGTAAACCGGTTATGTTGGGGGTAAAAACAGTCCACCCCCCAGGGTCCTTTAGGGGTAAGGGGTAGGTAACAAATCAGGGGAAAACCGTGGCCCCTGGGGTCCCTCAGGCAGTTCAGGATGCACAAAGTCAGCCTTTATCCTTTAGCAGGCTCTCACACCTTTGGAAGGATAGCGAAGGTTTGGGGAAGGGAAGAAAAGAAAATGGGGGAAGGAAAAAAAAAGGCATGCAAAAATTATTGAGTCGAGGGGTGAGTCCCCAAAGGGTTTGGGGAGTCCCCCCATTGGGGCCCCGTCTCCGCCTCTAAGCCCCCCCCCCCCCCCGACAACAAGGCAAGGATTTGGGGGGTGTATCAGATGGAGGGGTTTTGAAAACACACTTTGGAAAAGGCTTTTTAAAAGGGACATTAAATTTCCCGCGACGCTCCCTGAAAATTTTGGGCTAAGTTGCCCTTTCGTCTTTTTAGGAGGAGGCATTTGCCTGAGAAGACTTTTTTAAACCATATCCTCAGAAAATTTTAAAGGGAGAGAAGAGGGTTCTGAACTATAGAATGTCTAGCCACGGAGAGTTGTAGAAAACGTTTTGGTATAATGGCTTCTCGATTTAGATTTTTTTTATACAAAAACCCCCCCCAAAAATGAAAGAAAATTTTGGGGCAAAGGGAAAGTCCTGGAAAAACGACCTTTAAAAAAATTTTTTTATGTTGTGAAGAAATTTTCAATGTGAAAAAAAAGTATTTTTTCTTGCAAGATAATTTTTAAAAACAATTCCTAACTATGTCGGAAATAATGAAAATAAATTTGCCCTTTTCGTTGTTCTACCTAGGATCCAAGTTTTTAAAGTTGTTTATATCGTCCAATGGGGGACAATAAACCCCGGGCCAAAAAAGTGGGGCTCGAACAGACTTTCATAAACCCGTAAAACCCAAACGTGTTTGAAAACCAAAATCCCCCGCACACGTTCAACATCACTTCAACCGTGTCTGTCAACCGCTTTTGACAAACGTTCGCCCGTGTAAACCCCCTTTACAAAAAACCCTAGGGTTTTCCCTATTCAAAAAATACTTTTTACAGTTGTTTTTTATCAAATTTTGGTTTCCCCAGATGTACGAAAAGTGGGACTCAGCAAGTTAATGAAAATAAAAATTCTGAAAAACTGTACCAACATACGAAAATACCGACCCAACCCCAGACGTCCGATTATTTGGTACTTTTTTCAAGCTAAGCGATCAAATGATGACGCAGATTGTACATTTTTACAAATATCAACAAAGAAAACGTTTTTATTTGGGTAAATGATTTGTTTTTTTACTAAAAAGGGATTTAGGCTTATGGGGCGATTAAAAGGGTTTAAATCTTATGTGCTGTTTTTAATAATATAAACTTTCTGAAAATTAAAACCCCCAGTGCCCACCCCCCCACCCCTTTAAAGGAAATTTCAAAGGTTTAAAAATTCTCACAATTGTGCATCAAAATTCCCAAAATTGAACCGATATTTTGTTTCATTATGATCTACCATAACAATTTTGAAATGATTTTGTTCACAGTTCTCAATTTCCTCACAATCAGCTAAAAAAAAAGTTAATTTCTGGTTTAGATTAGTTGTTTTTATGACGTCCATTTTTAAAACTTTTCAGACGGGAATCTCTTTTTTCATTAAAAAGGAAAAAAAAATGGATATCTTTACAAAGTATGGTCCCTATTGAAAGAAAATAATTCTGTTTAACTTGGTAATAATCTCATCTCAAAGTACACTAAATCTGTATGTATATATGTGGTATATGTGGTGTGGTGTGTGGGGTGTGTGTGTGTGTGTGTGTGTGTGTGTGTGTGTGTGTGTGGTGTGGTGATAAAATATATATATATATATATATATATATATATATATTAAAATATATATATATATTATCATCATTAACGAAGAAATTTTAAAAAAACTAACTTGGAATGTGTCCAAATTTTCAAGGTTATGTTTTCAGTGCATCGTTTACATAACCCTAACGGTCCGCCCAGCCGTCGTAAATTTAGACTGCATTTCTTTCGAAAAATGGCTGATTTGCGCGGGCCCCAGCGGGGCCCCCCCAAAACAAAAAATTTACCCAAATATAGTACACAATGGCAGACAGTCGGAAAAAAGTTATTGGAAATTTAAAAAAAATGCAGCGATCCAAACTGAAGAATATTTTAAGCAATTCAGGGGGGAAAATACAACCTTTGGACGGTCCCATGCGATGTCCAAAAAGGTAAATTTTTCGACATTTTAGGGACTCACGCACTTCTATGGTGTTACTCCGCTAAAATTGTACATGAGACCCAAAAATAATTAATACTCTATAAAAATTTCAAACAATAAATTGGTTTTTTAAAACCGTTTTCCTTTTTCGATCAAAGGGGGAGCCAGGGATGCTCGCTAGGGGCGGTCTCCCTTTTGAACGATCGCAAAGTAATCTCACCCAGGGATTTTAAGATGATTTTATAAAAAATCCTTAACCTTCTTACATTTATCCCGAAGTCTTAATTGTAAAACATCTGCACAATATTGGCCAATGTTTTTTTATCCCGTGCAAATTAAAGTTTTTACATAAAAGCAAAAACATGACATCTCTAAGTTAAGAAATTTTTTTTTCGGAGACTGATCGATAAAGACTGCAACCATCCATAAGAAACAAAATATGCAATACAAATTTTCTAAAAACCCCCAAAATAATGTCTGTCTGTACTGGTTTTTATTTGTTTCAATTTCATTATTTTCCCCGGTCCAAAATTAGCAAATAGGCATATGATTTTAGGCCGCAGTCGCCGTGTCTCGATTCATTGGTTCCTGTCGGGATCGATCAGCCGTAATTGCTTTGAGGTAAAAAAAGGCCGTCTCGGAATCTATACAGATCTGCATGTGCATACTCTCTAACACACCTGAAGTAGTATATGCAGTCTTCCCGCATGCATTACCTATAACACAAACTGCAGTTTTCTAATCAGCTCGGATGAGAATGATAACCCGCAAAATGAGAGGTGCAGATAATCAGGGTGGGGTTCGTCGTATATTGGAGGGGACGTCTGGGGAATTTTACGTTTTTCTTCCATCTCTAATGATATCCTTTTGTGTTCATTTTCAGATTAATTCGGAGACATGTAAGCACATTTCACCTGCACAGTCAGTCACAACGGAATCCCACTTCAAAACAACGGTTTGTCGATTTTATAAACTAGTAAGATTACGGTATTTAGCGATGGGCGAATTGCCTCTTTTTGAAGTAGGCTTAGGTCTTAAAATTGCTTCACACTTTTTTGGTAATTTGTTTTAACGATTTCAAAAGGCTTGGGATGTCCCCCCCAAATGATGTGGTATGTATGGTTTGTACAGTGCGTTGTAAAATTTTATCACTCCTTTTGTAGTCAGTCTTTTGGATTATGCATCATTTCCACCCATGTTGGGGTACACCCCTGCTGCCCATTGTTGCTGCTCCACAATTGGAGTGCTAAAAAAATTTGTCTTTTTTGCTTATGCTTGTGCAACCGTTTTTAGGCCAAAAAAAGTCCTGAAGGGGTTCGACATATCACAGTGTTTTTTTAAGGATTTTAAATATTTTTAAGAGCTTTCCTTTAAAAATTCCTATAGTCTTTCTGAAGTTTGCCTTATTTTTTTGAGTGTGTTTTATACCGTTATATCTGTTCGACAGTAAAGCATTTATCATATTTTTTTCAAAATTGCCAGTACCAAGGTTACATGGGCACGTTAAAACATGTAATGTAAAATTTGGAACATCCGTCATTACCAGAAGGGGGTGGGTTGGGGTTACTTGTCCAATTTTCCCAAATACTTATATATATATATATTTTATATATATATTTAAAATATAATAATATATATTTTAATATATATAATTTTCATATAACATTATATTAGCTCTCAATTTTATCTTGCATACTGGGGGTATCAAAAGGGGAAAAAGGTGTCTTTACCTTTTTATGAATTCACAAGTCCTTCTTATATCCCCTCCGACCCTTTTTTTCCAGGTATCAGCACCTTTTTCCCGTCTTGCCCAAAAAATGGCCTCTAGTCAAGAAATGAAAATCAGAACCCCGGGGGATGGCTGATTTTGCTTTTCTAGATGAAAAAGACTCATCCTCAGAATGACCCGAGGAGTAAATAAGTAAAGATGGTTTTTGAAGCTCCCAGAGACCTAAAGATGGCGAACGGTATGGGTCCCGACCGGGCGCGATAGCTGATCCGAACACTTAACGGGCGTCAATCACCCATTCAGCCCCTTTAACCTCCAAGAAAAGGGAAGGCTCCAGCGATACCTTACAGTGCTGTTGCCCCAAAAGGGAAGGGTTTTCTCCCCACCCATCTAGGTGCAAGGGGGCCGA
>NW_023659143.1:52738-60238 GCF_015228065.2 Penaeus monodon
GTGTGTGTGTCTGTGTGTGTAGTGTGTGCGTGCTGAAGTCTATAAAACTCTGGTACAGTGGCTTAGCAGGGGTAGATCTAACACGGCTTGACTCTTTATAGCTGAAGAGTACAGCACTAAGGGAGCACACGAGACGATGTCTAGGGGTAAAGCGGGGGACGTTGGGTCACGGTCCCGCCGACCCACCCTGAGGGCAAAGGCTGGGTTGACCTTACCACGTCGGGTGCTGGGCACAAAGCTGGGTCACCTTTAGGCACAAGAAGTGAGTGAGAACAGAACACGTGGCATGGAAAGAATAGTGGAACATCTGCAGGAAGTATGGGGGGAGGGAGGTGAGGTTACCGGCTCCATCTGTTATTAATGACCCTCCATACACCCTTCATATTGGGCTCCGTCTGTTAATGACCCTCCATACACCCTTCATATTGGGCTCCGTCTGTTAATGACCCTCCATACACCCTTCATATTGTTCAGTCACCTACTCACGCCTTGCCCTCAAGGCACATTATATTTGCCTCAAGGGTGACCTAACTTTGGCTGGTCATCTCATTCTCACGTGCGTTGTTCTTGGTGCATCTTCGTGGCTGCTTGTCCCTGTCATCCTCTTCTTCCTGGTCCTCGGTGAAATCTGTCCGTCCTTGACATCCACACGTCCTCAAAGTCTCGCACACATCCTCCTTGACTTCGGATTCGTCTAGACTTCCTCGTAGTCCTTGTCCAGGTCTAACTCGGTGGCGTCCTCGTCCACACGTCCTCACAGATCTCGTCCAGGTCCTTCTCGGCGGCATGCTCTTCGGACATCTCAGGGCGGCTGATACCTGCGCCAATGAGCTCTTGAAGTTTGACTGAATCTGCATGCGTCCAGGCAGGCGGCACCCAACCACAGCATCCTGGGGTGACTGGTACCTGCGCTGATGAACATCCTGGTCGGCAGGCTTCTGGCGATCTTCCGGTGATGTCCTTCCCACAGCATCCTCAGGTTATCATCGCTCCGACTGCTATATATAGTCGGGGGAAAAAAGTAAGAGAAAAAAAAGGCAACAGAGAAGAGGGATTGTTCCTAAGTATTTTGTTTTGTTTTGTGTTTTATTTTGCCAAGATAAAGAAGAAAATAGGAGAGGGAGATGTCAGTAGCAATCTGCATGGACCGGCTTGAACTTCCCACCATCTTTTGATAGATATGAGAGTAGATAAGGGAAACGGCAATCCGCAAGGATTTACTTGAACCAGTTGTTGTCACACAGAGAAGAAATAAATGCATCATCACTCGTCACGACTAAAGAGATACATCATAAATCTTTACAACAGCAACAAACCCTATTAATGAAAAGGTTTCAGTGTCCTTTGTTCTGCATGGATGAGTGAGTGAGTGAGTAAGTGCATGTGTGCATGTGTGTGACAGTGAGCGTGAATGATAGTGAAAGTGACTTCACACAGAAAATGTATCACAAACACGAAGATTAACATTCAATATAACCAGACTGAGATAAATTAGCAATGCTAGCTATAAAAAATTATTCAACTACTACATTGAATTAAACTTTTAATGATATGTGACAGAATTACGCTTTAATGAATGGTGATGTGAAAAAATTTGCAAGCTTTAGCCAAGCAAATCTTCTCGGGGTCAGAAAATCTGAACTGCCGAGGTAGCCGTGTCTAGCTATGCATGTTAGACTTCTATTGACGGGGGATCCTATACCCAAAATGCTGTACATTGAAGCGAACTGAGCCAGGAAAATCTATAAATAACCTGCTCTCTTCTGCATATTTTTGATGGCGCTCGTGACATTCCCTACGGGTATCTAACTACACAAATCACACGATCGCTTGGGAAATTACCCAAAACATGCAAGCGACTTCTAGAGGGTGTGATGGGTGTGATTGATAAGCGAATAATTATTCTAGCTTAAACCCTAGTCCTACATTAATTAACGGAGTAACTGTGGGTCACACCCGACTCGAAAGTTGCTGATCGAACGAATAACTTGGGTTTTACCTATAACTACTATCGAACGTCGAGCGTAGATCTATTAGGCGTTTTACGCAACCCGGGTTATATTGGGCAATCCTGTGCACTATGATATGGGGGGAATCTACACTATACTCAAAATTATAAATTTATATAAAATCCCGTTACAAGCTCCGTTCTAGCGCAGATAGAACGTGTCCACCAATGTATCGGTGCTACAATTAATCCCCAAGGTGTCAACCAAACAACAACTTCTCGTGTCCTGACCGACCGGAAGGAAAGAGAAAGTGAGGTCAGGTAAGACGGGGAATGCAAGAGGAGAAATAAATGATATGACTGCTTTTGTGATAAAGATAAGATCACGAACGCATTGAATTTGTTGCAGTTGAAACAATATGAAACTTTAATAACTGAGAAAAATTAATTAACTACTTAACTAACGAAAGATATTCATGTCTGTTGACCACATACCGTGATCACACGGTAAAGCGATCTGAGGTAGAAGGATAGTGTGAGAACGTGCCATTAGATGTCACTTAGCAATTATACCCACAAAACCAGTGGCTTAACACATTTAGGGAGAAAAAGGAAGGGAAAGGAAATAAAGAGTGGCCCCAAAAAGGGGTACTCATGGGTTCTGTAGACATGGTTTTCGGGAGCAGTCAAGCGGTTTTTCTTTGGTTGTGCGTATTGTGAGCCCAAAGGACGCAACGACTCCGCTGTTACCAGTTGTAAGAGTCCAGAACTCTGGTACATGGCTGACAGGGGTAGTCAATGTATTATGACTCACAACACATGTAAAGGAACACACAACTATGTCTTAGGTTTTAAAACGCTGCGCGGGGTCACGATGACCTACGCACGGTGACCGCTAAGCACGGACTGTATAAGCTGGGTCACCTTTGGGGAAAAGAAGTGAGCGAGAACCGAACACTTGGCGTGTAAAGAATAATGGAACATGAAGTATTTGGGGGGAAACGAGGTGAGGTTACCGGCTCCGTCTGTTAATGACCCTCCATAAAACCTTTCATAATGCGCGCGCGCGTGTGTGTGTGGTGTGTGTGTGGGGTGTGTTATTGAGTGTTTTGTGCATGTGTGTGTTTGTGTATAATATTTGTATACATATGTAATATATATAAAAATATATATATATATATATAATTATATATAATATATATATATATATTTTATATATATAAATCTCTCTCTCCCTCTCTCGCTATTGATAA
The DNA here is from genome assembly GCF_015228065.2 of Penaeus monodon. Lineage (NCBI taxonomy): Eukaryota > Metazoa > Arthropoda > Malacostraca > Decapoda > Penaeidae > Penaeus > Penaeus monodon. The sequence continues at coordinate 55,940 of NW_023659143.1, forward strand.
TAAAATCCCCTAATATTAATATTGTATGAAAACCCAGCTTTGATATGCACAAGAACTATTTGTACTGTATATAAAGGAGAAAGCTAAGAATAATCTAACTCCTACGAAGACCCCCTATCTGAACAAAGAAGCGTCTATCAAGAGGATCAGACAGTGATTGTTCTTGTCCCAAACCAGCACTGGGAGGCAAGTATGTTTTGTTTTGCTTTTGTTTATGTATTGATAATAGCATTATCATTTATGGCAACAAACACTAACAGTCATATTTCTACCTTACTTTTCTATATATAATGAGTATATACAGCTGTGTATACATCAAAATCTAGTCTAATTAAGCTATTGCTAGATTTTAAACGAAACATCGTTGCCATCATGGCTGCTGTTTTGTATGAAAAAGAACAAAAATATTTTTATATGTATTTCCATATAAATTCACTGTTTCGCCGAGTTGGGACATTGAAATCACAATTTCTCAGATGAAAAGCATTCCGAGCTGAATGCCGAAGGGCGAGTCGTGTCTCTGAACTGAACAGAAGGGGTCCAAATTTCTTCTAAGGCTCATCGGAAAATGTGCAAAGGGATGCAGTTGTTCGGTGGCGCTATTGTGGACCTTCTGTTAATTTAAATTTTGGCGTACCATATATCGGAAAAAAAAATGTGTTTGGCTTTATGACATGAAAAATTTTTGAAGTGAAATGAAATCTCAAGCTGTGGAAACCCCAACACCCTTTCTACCGCAATGAAGGATGCTCGCTGGAAATACTAACCCTGAATTTGCCAGCTAGCTACAGAAAGCTAGAAAGCCGACGGAAGAAATGCATTGGACTGGTAAAACGTACGGCTTATGATGAGACTAGTGAGAATTGAACTTAGAAAACATTGAAAACTTTGTGCTAAAACTTGCTCTCTACGTCTGTATGTGGCTTGTTCTTGCACAGTGGAATTTGTTAAGTATCATAGTCGTTTATTCAACTGTCTTTTTGTTTTCATTTTTATTAGTAATATTAGTATTAGCCCTTACAATTATCTTTTGCATCACTATTCATGTGATCATTATCATATCAGCATTGTCCTTATTATCTTACTGCAGTCGCCTTGTTTAGTACAAATTTTTTTTCTGCTGATGCAAATATGGCATATATGCCATTTAAAAAGTAATTATATGCATATTATCTTTCTATCCCCAAAAGGACGTTTCACTTGATGATCTGAATGATATGACGCCAATACCAGCAATGAGAGATTGAACATTTGTTGGATAATGCCCTTTAATAATGTACAATTTTGACAATATTTAGTATTACAATACTCACTAATTCTATGGTAGTATAATAACGGCTACAAGGAAAAACCCCAAATTTTTCGTGTGTGACGTGTTTGTAAGTGTAGGTAAAATTATTTATATATATATATAAAATTTTATATATAATAATATATATATAAAATATATATATATATATATATAGTGTGTGTGTGGGTCTATGTGTGCGTGTATGTGGGTGTGTGTGTGTGTGTGTGTGTGTGTGTGTGTGTGTGTGTGTGCGAATGTGTGTGTTGTGTGTGTGTGTGTGTGTGTGTATGTGTGTGTGTGTGTGTGTGTGCGCGCGCGCGTGTCTGTGGTTTATGTGTGTGTAGTGTATATGTATATGTATATATATATTATATATGTATATATGCATACAAAACACGCGCGCGCGCGCGCGCGTGTGTGTGTGGTGTGTGTGTGTGGTGTTTTGTGTGTGTGTGTGCTATGTGCGCATATATATATACCCACATTATACACATATTATACATAAAATATCTGTGTGTTAATATATAGATATATAGGACTATATATGTTATATATGTTATATATATATATTTTATATATTATATATATATATATATATACTATATATATATATGAATACCACGAACTTTTTTTTTACGTAGCCGAAGATCATGGAGTAAATGAGAACGCGTTTATCAATACATCGCGAGGCCCATGAGCTAAGCACATTCCTCGTTCGGGCCCCGACAGCAACAGTCACTGCTGGCTCTTCATCGGGCTAGATCCCTCATCGAACATGGTTTCCTCGCAAAAGTAAGTTTACACACACACACACACACACACACACACACACACACACACACACACACACACACACACACACCCCACACACACACACACACACAAAACACACCACACACACACACACACAACACACACACGCACGAAACACACCGAAATCTCTGGCTACTACCACGACAGTAATAAAACTGCTACTTACACTATTACGTTATCATTACTGTCAATTCTACTGTTAACATTGCTATAATCGTAGAAATAATGAGTAATATTAAGATCACGACTATCAGCCTCATGTTATTTTATTATTCTCATTATCAATTTCTATTTTTTAAAAATAAAAACAATCAAAAAATTTAAAACGGAGGTATTATGATGGGCATTTCTGTATAATCCATTTTATTCTATTACGATAATTATTTTGCACTTTGTATTATCAGCCAGAACGAGCATAATGAAGGACAAAGAATGGAAGCTGGGGGTCAGAAGACTCCGGTAACACCCGGGACAGGAAAGCAAAGTCAAACTAACATATGCTTTTTTCCTCGTTTTTATCATCGTTATTATTATTCACAAAAACAGCCATTGGGAATATGTGAAGTGGGCGACCTAGAAAAGGCCTTCACCCCGTGCAAGCGGAAGACAAGCCTGCATTTGAATCAGGGGAAAGGGCCCAAAGGAAACACTTCTCTGGAAAATATCACCACAAAAAATGATACACCTTTGAAAATATGTCAAGGGGGCGAAATGAAAAAGGGTAATCATATATGATAAAAAATCTTCGGTTCAAATAAAGCATGGAGATCACAAACAACAAAAAAATGACTTATCTAGATATTTCTGGACTTCGGCTGCATTTACCCTGCAGGTTGTGATTTTGGTTGCGGTGAGCGGAAACGGGCCTCGTCAACGGCATGATGTTTGGCTGGAGCGCGGTCTTGCCCAAGCTCCAGGAGGACACCAGCAGGTTCACGGTGACCGAGGACGACGTGTCATGGCTTGGTGAGTTTTCGAGGGTTTTGGGAAACATTTGCATAAGAACACTGATGCTTTGCAGGTTGCATACATGTTTTATATATTTTTTAAAAAAAGTAAAGTTTCTGAATTAATTTTCAATTTCACGTATCTCTGACTTTTATAATGGGTTTCATCGCTGCCCCATTGGTCGGCTTCATAGCGGAATGTTTGGGGACCGCGACGGCTGCTCGTGATTGTAACTTTTCCCTCGTTGGACTTTGGCTCATGAAGGCCTTCAGTCGTTACCTGTGGCTCCTTTACCTCGCGAGAGTTCTAATGGCGATCTGTGGCACGGTGATGAACGTGGTTACGAACCCGTTGGTTGCAGAATTATACCCTGCCCGAATCAGAGGCTGGTTGCAGTGGGGTTTAGAGGCGTTCGGCTGTGCAGGATTAATGCTGTCATATCTAAATAGCTTTTTTTTTGCCTTGGAAACGGCCACTATGGTTTCTCTGCCCCCTCTTGCTCTTGTCCTTATGAAAGCTGCTTGTGCCCGGTTTGTGAAATATGGCAGGTAGTCTGTTATTAAATACATATGTATAGTTCCTACTACTTTGGAATAACATTACCTCTAGATTTGTAAAATACCTCCTGCTTCAGTCCCCATACTGGGTTTGTGGGAAGAAAGATCGAGCGCTGAGAAATCTCTACGGCTCTTTTGGGTCGCGACGGCGAGTGGCTGAAGAATGAAGGCAATAGGCACGTGACCCTCAGGCAGAACGGAGTCAAGTACAGGTAGAAGCAAATAATAAAGATCTCATACTTATTCACTCTTTATCGTAGAGTCGTTTTCTTTTAGGGATATAATGATAGATATTATAACAGATAATGAACCTAAAGCAAGTGTGGAAAAGTGGAAATGGATTTAATGTATTGTTTTTACTTTTTGGCATAAGTTTAAAATTTAATCAGTTTGGGAAAGGGGAAATCTAACGTTGCTTCCTTTTATCAGGCAAGGGAGCTTTGGGAAGCACACAACGCGTTCCCAGTGGTGCTCACACTAAGGGATATTTATCCTGAGAGAACTGGCGGGAAAGGACCAGTTTTTCGGTTACTCTGTTACATGTTCCGCAATGGGGAGTGCAACTCGATGCCTTTTTATGCACGTTATTTGTCGGGGTTGCTCGCTTGCAAGCACGTGTGGTCCTGCTTTCTTTTCTGGACTTTTGGGGGGACTAAACCCCCCCTTGTTGCATCAACACTGGTCCCCGCG
>NW_023659143.1:67738-76180 GCF_015228065.2 Penaeus monodon
CTTTTCGATTTAAACTGCTTTTATTATATGAAACTGTATTTACTTCAAGAGTAAATAATAGGCATTCGTTCCTTTTTATGGGCAAGGGAGCTTCGCAAGGCAAACAATGTCATTCTTATATAAGTATATTTACCTTGGGGGAGCTCGGTGGGAAAGGGCCGATGTTTTTCCAAACTGATTACATATTACATAAGTGACAATGTAACAGGATGCTTTCTATTGGACAATGTTTGTGCATGTTGCTCGCCTTGCACTCTAGATGTGGTGGGAGTAAACCTTCCTTGTGGCAACAGCACTGTCAGAGGTATCGCTGGAGCTTCCTCTTCTTGGAGGTTAAAGGGCTGAATGGGTGTATTGACGTCCGTTATAGTGTTCGTGATCAGCTATCGCGTCGGTCTGGGACCCATACCGTTCGCACATCTTTAGGTCTCTAGGAGCTTCAATAACCATCTTTACTTATTTACTCACTCTGAGGTCATTCTGAGGATGACGTCAGTTTTCAGTCTAGAGAAGCAAATCTAGCCATCACCCCAGTGGTTCTGATCTTCATTCTGTGACTAGAGGCCATACTTTGCAAGACCTGGAAAAGGTGCTGATACCTAGGAAAAAAACGGTCGAGAGGAGATATAAGAAGGACTTGTGAATTCATCAAAAGGTAAAGGACACACTTCTTCCCCATTTGATACCACCAGTATGCACAAGATAAAATCTGAGAGCTAATATAATGTTATATGTAAATTATATATATATATATATATAATATATATATATATATATATTATATATAAATATTATATATATATATATAAGTAGTTGGAAATTGGACAAGTAGACACCACACCCCCTTCTGGTAATGACAGGATGTGTCCTAATTACATTACATGTTGTAACGTGACCATGTATCCTTGGTACTGGCAGGACTTGTAAACAATATGATGAATGCATTACTGTGCGAACAGAATATAACGGTATACAACACACTCAAAAGAAATAAAGGCAAACATTGCAGAAAGACATATAGGAAGTTTTAAGGAAAGCATCTATAAATACTTAATCCTTAAAAATACACTGTGATATGTCGAAGCCCTTCAGGACATTTTATTGGCCTACAACGGTTGCACAAGCATAAGCAAAAACGACAAATTTCTTAGCACTCCATCATTGTGGAGCAGCACCAATGGCAGCAGCAGTGGTGTATCCAACATGGGTGGCAATGATGCATAATCTCAAAGACTGAACTACGAAAGGAGGTGATACAATTTTACAACGCACTGTACAAACATGACATCACCACATCATTGTGGGGGACATACCAAGCCTTTTGCTAATCAGTTAACAAGATTACCAACAAGCTGATGAAGCAATTTAAGACCTAAGCATACTTCACAAGAAGAGGCATTCGCACCATCGCTAAATACCGTAATCTTACTAGTTTATACAATCGCAAACCGTTAGTTTTGAAGTGGGATATCCGCTTGTGACTAGACTGTGCAGGTGATAATGTGCTGTACATGTCTCACGAAATTAATCTGAGAATGAACACAGATAATGGATAGTCATTAGAGATGGAAGAAAAAACGTAAAATTCCAGACGTCCCCTCCACTATACCGACGAACGCACCCTGATTATCTGCACCCTCTCATTTTATGCGAGGTTATCATTCTCCATCCTGAGCTGATTAAGAAAACTGCAGTTTGTGTTATAGGTAATGCATGCGGGAAGACTGCATATACTACTTCAGGTGTGTTAGAGAGTATGCACATGCAGATCTGTATAGATGCCGAAGACGGCCTTTTTTTTACCTCAAGAGCAATTACGGCTGATCGATGCCCGACAGGAACCAATAGATCGAGACACGGCGACTGCGGCCTAAAATCATATGCCTATTTGCTAATTTTGGACCTGGGAATATAATGAAATTGAAACAACTAAAATCCAGTACAGACAGACATTATGTGGCGGGTATTAGAAATCTGTATTGCATACTTTGATTCTTATGGAGTGGTTGCAGTCATTTATCGATCAGTACTCCGAAAAAAGATTTCTTAACATTAGTAGATGTGCATGTTATTTGCGTTATGTACAACATTAATTTGCACGGGATAGAAAACATTGGCCAAATATTGTGCAGATGTTTTACAATTAATGACTTCGGATATAATGATAAGAAGGTTATAGGATTTTTTATATAATCATCTTAAAATGCCTAGGTGTGAGATTACTTTGCGATCGTTCATTAAGGAGACCGTCCCTAGCGAAGCATGCCTGGCTCCACTCATTTGATCGTAAAAGGAAAACGGTTTTAGAAAACCAATTTATTTGTTTTGTATGTTATAGAGTATATAATTATACTTTGTCTCATGTACAATTTTAGCGGAGTACCACCATAGAAGGTGCGTGAGTCCCTAAAATGTCGAAAAATTTACCTTTTTGGACATCGCATGGGACCGTCCAAAGGTTGTATTTTCCCCCCTGAATTGCCTTAAAATATTCTTCAGTTGGATCAGCTGCATTTTTTTAATTTCCAATAACTTTTTTCCGACTGTCTGCCATTGTGAACTATATTTGGGTAAATTTTTTGTTTTAGGCCAGCGTTGGCCTGCGCAACTCAGCCATTTACGAAAGAAATGCACTCTAAATTTACGACGGCTGGACGGACCGTTATGCTTATGTAAACGATGCACTGAAAACATAACCTTGAAATTTGGACACATTCCAAAGTTAGTTATTTTTATTATTTCTTCGTTAATGATGCTAATATATATATATATATACATATATATATATATATATATATATATATATATATATATATATACATACATACACACACACACACACACACACACACACACACACACATATATACATACATATATATACATACAGATTTAGTGTACTTTGAGATGAGATTATTACCAAGTTAATCAGAATTATTGCTTTCAATAGGGACCATACTTTGTAAAGATATCTATCTTTTTTTTCCTTTTTAATGAAAACAGGATTCCCGTCTGAAATGTTTAATAATGGACGTCATAAAAACAACTAATCTAAACCAGAAATTACCTTTTTTCTTTAAGCTGATTGTGAGGAAATTGAGAACTGTGAATGACAAAATCATTTCAAAATTGTTATACGAGTATGATCATAGCATGAATACAACATATCGGTTCAAATTTGAGAATTATGGATGCACAAGTGTAAGTAATTTATGGAGGAATTTCCTAAACCTTTGAAATTTTCCTTTAAAGGGGTGGGGGGCTGGTCACTGGGTGGTTTTAATTTTCGAGACAGTTGAAATGTATGTAAACACACGCACACAAGATTAACCGTTTTAATTGTCCTCATAAGCCTAAATCCATTTTTATGTAAAGAAACAAATCAGTTACCCCAAATAAAATCGTTTTCTTTGTTGATATTCGTAAAAAATGTACAATGCTGGCGGTCAGTCATTTGATCGCATTAGCTTCGCAAATATGTGAACAAAATAATCGGACGTCTGGGTTGGGTCGGTATTTGACGTATGTATGGTACAGTTGCAGAATTATATTTCATTACACTTGCTGAGTCCCACTTTCGTACATCTGGCACCCAAATTAGATGTAAACATACTGTAAATAGTATTTTTATGAATGAGGCGAAAACCCTAGGTTGTTTGTAAAGGGGGTTTACACGGTCGAACGGTTCGTCAAACGCAGTTCGACAGACACGAGTTTGAAGTGATGTTCGAACGTGTGAACGGGGTATTTGGTTGTCAAACACGTTGGTTATACGGTTTGATGAAAGTCTGTTCGAGCCTGACTTTTCGTGGGCGTGGCTTCATTGTCCACAACCGTTGTAATGTGTGTGAACGTGCATCGACGTCAAACCTCAGTTAGCTTCAAACCACGTAGTGGACGCATCCTAGGGCCGAGATATGGAGGACAACAGTGGAAAGAGGAACGAGAGGGAGGTGTTATTGCAATTCATACATACCTACCGAGATCATCCAGCCTTATGGAAAGTGAAATGCAAGAAATATTCCAATAAAATAGCAAGAAGAGGGATATCAGCTCTTCAGGACATATTGAAGGAACTTGAGCCTGACTGTACACAGGAGGGCGTGATAAAGAAAATCAACTGCCTACGTAGCTCTTTCAGAGGATACAGGAAAATTGAAACTCGAAGTCTGGGGCATCACCAGATGAAATATATACGTCCTCTCTTTGGTATTTTGAGGAGATGATTTGTTTGTTGGATCAAGACTTACCACGAGAGAGCTGCTTAATCTGGACGATATAAATAACTTAAATAACTTGGATGCTGAGGTAAGTAACAACGAAGTCATATATTTATTTAACTTTATTTACAGACAGTAGTTCAGTGTAATTGTTTTACAAATACATTATCTTGACAAAGTACTACAATGCGTTTATTTTCACAGTTGTATAATTTCTTTGCACAACAGTAAAATTTATTATTTTATTTACACGAAGTCGTTTGCCCATGGTACTGCACCTTCATTTGCAAAATTCCTTAAATTTTACCCTTACTTCTTTAGCAATTTGTGAATATTTCGTGTTCCTGACCATTTTCTAATCCTGCAACAGAATTAGGATCCAATGATAACCCTGGTCGAATTATTTTCTCTATAATATCGTCCCTATGTAGCATTCTTCTGGAGATATTTTGAAGGGCAAGTCTTTCTTAAGTAATTGTGAAGGACAACACATGCCATAACAACCTTTTCAATACTTGATAATTTCAGATTTATTGCTGTATGAAAAAATCTAAATCGAGAAGCCATTATACCGAAAACGTTTTCTACAACTCTCCGTGGTCTAGACAGTCTATAGTTAAGAACCCTCTTCTCTGCATTCAAATCTTTCTGAGGATATGGTTTCAAAAAGTCAGTTCTCAGTGCAAATGCCTCATCTCCTACAAAGACGTAAGGCAACTTAGTACCAGAATTTACAGGGGGAGCGTCAGCTGGAAGATTAAGTGTCCCATTTGAAAGCCGTTTTCCAAATGTGTGTTTCAATAACCCCTCATCTGATACACGGCCGTTTGTCCCACTGTCAGCATGGTGAATTCATAGTTCGCATTACCGCTGCAATAACACAAGGCTGTTGTACCCTTTGTAGTTCAAAAATATGATCCACAACTGGTGGTGGCGTGATCCGTACATGTTTGCCGTCCTACCGCCCCGAGACAGTTTGGGAAGTGCCGTCTGGACTCGAACTCTCGTGCAATAATCGCCACTCACCACTGACGTAGGAAACTAAAAAAAAAATAAAAATGCATAATTATGTGGAATGTGTAGTTCTCCATTATCATGGTAAATTGTTCAAGTGTAGGATCCACCATGACACTCGCACACATCTTCTACCTACCTATGTACCTATTTATCTATATATACTGTTATGTAAATTTACCTCTCTTTACTTTCAGATTGCAGAAGCAGACGAACTTGAGGGAGATGATACACCTTGCACATCCCACCAGGTTAATCGTCGACGGAAATGTTTATCTAAATCTGATCATATATTGGATACCGTGGCAAGAAAATTAGATGAAAAAAAAAAAACGATTCAGCTATTGATAATTTCGGGAGCTATGTTGCACGTACAATACATGCAATGGACCAACGTACTGCAACAATAACTCGAAAGCTAATTAATGATGTATTGTTTGAGGCAGAGATGGGAAACTTGAATTCTTCATCTAGACTTATTGCAACCAACACCCAACAGACAGTACCACTACCATCCCTTCGAATTCCTCTGTTTATAGCTGTAGTACCAACGACAGTAGCAACACCTATGACTCTGACATGCAACACTATTTGCACATTTCCAGCCTTAAAGCACATGCCCCCAACTTTACTTTATTTTACCACCTTAAATGAATTTATTTTGCTACCAATCAGCTCTGTCATAATGTTTCAATAAACGCTTGGAAATCAACATGTTTATAATGTATTTCTTACCTTTAGATACTCATTTGCAGAACCCGGTACAGAGCATCACACGTTTCTGGTATGATTGATGATAAAGCGCTGGTGGAAATGATAGCTGAATATTTCAATCACTTAGTGACCTGCCTGTTGCTAATTACGTAAAGTGACACTCAGTCTTTCATGTGGAGTTATGGCCTTTCTCATAGATGTCTTCATACGTATGAAAGGGGTGACACGCTTCAGGATATCAATGTATGTTTCTTCGTCCATCCGCAAATAATTACAGCAATCATCTGGCTCAATTTCAAATCGGCAAGCAAGTTGATGTGTGACATTGATCTCTTTTAGCAGCCAGTCCTTCGTCCACTTTAATTTTTTTTCCTTCTTAGTGCCCACCGCTAAGGCAATGGCAATCAAATCGTCCTGGTCGAAAGGCATACAGGAGCGGGAGGCGATGGTGTTAAACGTGAGTCGGTGGGGGATGTATGACGTTTGATTTACAATTAGTCTGACCGTTTGACAACCAGGTTCGACAACCGCGTTTGACGAGCCGTTCGGCTGGGTAAACCCTCTTTAAGACAGTGTGATTGGTAGGGCATAAAGGACCAACACGTGTATTAGTATCTATTTTTGGAAACTACGAACTCATTCAAATAAGTGATAACAGAACATGTAGTATTTGTTATCAATGACTTTGTAGTGGGATATTTTTGTGATTTTTTCTGGAACTGTTTGTTTATCGAAATGGCAACACCTATGGAGGTGATGCAGCATTCCCCCCCTCTTTCAACACAGCAAGTATCAACTATAGTTGCATATTTCTTGAAACTTTAAAATGCTTCATGCTGTAAATATATATGTATATATATTTAAACAGAATGTATGATATAAACAGAATATATTCTTCAGATTTGCTGACACCTTTCTCAATGGTTTTCGTAGCTGCACCATCTAGCAAATCGAACAAATGGAGTGACCGTTTTTTACGCCTGAACCAAACACTAAAACACCGATTCAGTAAACGAAAAGCATGCTACATTATATATTTCATTATAGAACTTTAGCTGAGCCACAAAACCTCAGTAGGCTACAATGAATATGTAAATTTTTCACTATGTGTATGTGTGTGTGTGTGTGGTGTGTGTGTGTGTGTGTGTGTGTGTGTGTGTGTGTGTGTGTGGTGTGTGTGTGTGTGTGTGTGTGTGTGTGTGTGTGTGTGTGTAATGTTTATAGAAATACGAAGTCCATATTTGGTGATATGTAGCTAACAGCTTGTATAATTCTTTTTTCGATTATTCTGAATGCTCTTTATCTTGTGCTAAAATCTGACCACAAATTTCCTTAAGATCGGCTGAGCGAGAAAATACAGGTTTGCTTGTTTCAATTCGACCAACTACTAGCACAGTGGTTCCAGGGAGGGTGAAAAACTAGTCTAAACACTTATTCCAATATATGTGTTGTATATCTGATATCTTGCAAGAAAATCTTGTTCATCTGATAAAATAGAATTTAAACTCGCTCTCTACTTTTACTGGCACGTATGCTTTTTATATATTTCCCTGGATTTATCAGTGCATGTCAAAACTTTGATACACAATCTTAATATGGTTACGATAGAAACATTTTTCCCGGTGTGTGAAAAGTCATTTAAACGCTTGTTTGTTTCACGAAGAACTTGAGTAGTTTGCAGAAAGAGGAACCACATAGAAAAAAAAAAATAGTAATGATAAAATAAAATAAAATAAATAAAATAATGCAGAATCGTATATTTTATATTGTTTATGATAATGAAACTCCATAAATTCCTGAACATTCATTTTGCGGCAAATCCTATATATACAAGAAAGAAATATGTCCGATGGTACCTTACGTTATAATGGCATATGGGAAAACCGGGGTGAAAACGAGGCTGCCAAGCTGACACCTTTTTTTTTTCAAGATAGACGAAGGCAATCTGAAATTGCAATAGAGGCCACATCACTGGGATAAGGAAAGTAATTTCTCTCCCGTGAAATAACTAGAGAGTGGAGTACTGAATACAGAAAGAAAGAGAGAGAGAGAGAAAAAAAAAGCATGAACAGTTGTCCTAAATGATAGCACAGCATATTTTCTTGTTTATTGAATCATGTCTGGATCTGATGAAAGGAAAACTGATTTATCAATCAAAAACATATGATGACAATATATGAAACCTTCAATTTTGTGACAAACACAGACATGCCATTTTATCTACACCTACGCATATACTGTAAACGGATATGCATTGACAAACAAAAGGAAATAATACTGAATAAATGACAAATAAAAGTATAGCGTGAGATTAACTGCCCATTCATCAGAATGAGCATTTTTTAATTGATATTTAACTTCTATCGAAACCACGCAGCTATAGTTCCTCGAACTGAAACAAGCAAACGTGCATTTTCTACCCAGCTGTTCGAATGTGGATGCGGTTCTCGAAACATACGAAAGGGAAAAAAAAATTTGAAAAAAAATTTTAAAA
>NW_023659144.1:2500-5000 GCF_015228065.2 Penaeus monodon
TTCGCAGGAGTAAAGAGAGACCAGGATTGTCGGGACTGTTTTATTGTCTGTTTTTCGGCCACAGAATCACGGCCGATTTAAATATAATCCAACCAGGGTTTGCAACACAAAAAATATAAAAAAAACATCAAAATTATAAAATACAATAATCTCCCTAGCCCCACTCACACCCTTTCACGACCGGGTTACCCCCCAAACTGCCTCTTGGCGACTTCACCCCCCATCGGCGAAGAGGTTGCCCCCTATCTCAGTCATAAAAGGGGGTTGGGGTGTGGGACCACGACTCCTCAACCAAGACTCAAGGCACTTCTCCTGGGGATGGGGTGTTTATGAAGCGCAAGGCGTACCGCTGGGCATTAGTAAGCTCATTTTTAAAAAAGGAACGACCACCAAGTGGAACATGGCCATCCCCGTTCGCATACGTGAATCCGGGTGCGTTCTTGTATCTGAGAATACATTACAATAATAATATATAAATATTTATAAAATATATAATATATATAATATGTATATATACATATATATTTTTAAATAATATATATATAAAATATTTATTATATTATATATAATACATATATTATATGTTATATATATATTACACATATTTATATGTATTATGCTATTAAATTTTATTGTTTTATATTATATTATATTATATATTTTATATATTATATATTATATAATATGCACATATTATTAATATATATAATAATATTATATATATAATATATATATAATAATATATATATATAAAATTAAATATAATCACACACACCACACACACACACACACACACACCACCACACACACATATATATAATATATATATATATATATATACACATATATACACCACACACACACATATATATATATTATATTAAAATATTATATATTTTTATATATATATATATATATTATATATTATATATTATTTTTAAATATATAATATAATATATTATATATAATATATATATATATATATCTATTATATTATATTATAATAATATCTTATATGAATATATAATATATATATATAATATATAGTATATATTATAAATATTATATATTTTATATATAATATAAAATAATATATATATATTTTAAATAATATATTTTAATATAAAAAATTTTTATATAATATATGTATTTATCTATTTTTTGAAACAGCCTTTCATTCCAATGCAGGACATAGGCCTCTCTAAATTTCTTCTGAGAGGTTATATGGCAGTGCCCCCCTTACCTGATTGGGTGCCCTTTCCCAATCAACCGCGATTTGTACCACGGGGGTACTTTTTCCTTCGACACCTGCATTAAAAATTCTCAAGGGCGTATTCTTTTCTCGCCCTAAACGGGGTCCCCCGCAGTCTGAGCGCAGGAATTTTTTTGAACGCCGCGCGGGGAATTGAAATCGGGAATGAGGGTCGGATCCCAAAGTTTTCCCCGGCCCTTTTCGGGGTCCCTATTTGCGTGTATTGTGTATATATATTATATATATATATATATATATAATTTATAAAATATATATATATATATATTCATAATATATACCTCCCCACACACACACACACAAACAACAAACCCCCAACCCCAAAACAACACACACACACACACACAGATAATAAAAATATAAAATAATATATATTTTAATTTTTTATTATATATAATAATTTATATATATTGTATATTATTGTGTGGTGCTATAATATATATAAAATTTTATATTATATATATATTAAAATTTATATATATAATTTATATTATTTAATATATATAAAAATATAATATTTTTATATTGTTGTGCTAATTATTATTTATTATTTATTTTATAATTATTATAATATATAATTATATATCATTTTTTTTTTTTTTTTTTTTTTTTTTTTTTTTTTTTTCCCCAAGGACAAGGGTATATAATATATATTATATAAAAATATATTATTATGTGTGTATGTTTTTTGTGTGTGTGTGTGTTTGTGTGTGTGTTGGGTTAGTTTGGGTGTGGTGTGTATGTGTGTGTGTTGTGTATGGTGTGTGTGTGTGTGGCTGTGTGTATTTGTGTGTGGTGTTTGTGGTGTGTGTGTGTGTGTGTTGTGTGTGTGTGTGTGTGGTGTGTGTCTGTGGTGTGTAGTGTAAAACACATACATATATTATAAAATATATATAAAAATTTTATATATTTTTATATATTATAATATATTAATATAAAATATATTACAAAATATTTTTTTTTACACACACACACCACACACACCCAAAAACACACACACACACACACACACACACACACACACACCCCATAATATATAATTATATTAAAATATTATATATATTTTTATATATATATAATATTTGTGTGTGTGGGTGTGTGTGTGTGTGAGAGTGTGAGTGTGTGGTGTGTGAAAAAATAAAAATAAAAAATAATATATATGTTGGGGTTGTGTGTGTGTGTGTGTGTGAGTGTTTGGTTGGATGTGTATGTGTGTAATATATATATTAA
>NW_023659144.1:7500-22022 GCF_015228065.2 Penaeus monodon
TTGATGTTGTCATTGTTCACCAAATTTTCCCCCTTCATAAAACCACAGATTTAATAGTCAATAATGAAACAGCACACATCTAAATAAAATTTGGCCTATCAAAGAAACTTCAAAAAATACTTGGTTTTGCACCCCATTACTCTGTTTTCACATTTGATGATTGCAACAGCCAACAACGGTGAGCGTGGGGCCCCCCATTAGGCCTTCCTACGCTAATGCTTTCCTTTTTTTTTCGGGAACAAAACTGGTTAATCAATGCCCGCCTAAATTTAAACCCGTTTTTATCGCCGAATACATCATGATCCCTTTTCCCCCTTTTTCAAAAACCCCTACACATAAATTTTTTTTCTTAACTATTCAATCAAAACACCCAGCATAAAAATTTACCATGAGCACAAAAAACAATCATTACCGTTTTGGACACGCTAATCCCCTATAAAAAGGGCACCTTCCATGCAAGCATTTCCCGAAACCCAACCCTTCATGGCCTGGGTTTTTCACTTCCTTAGTTACATTCCATTTTTATATAAAATAAACAGCATCAGATCTCTAATCATCGGCCCTAAAACCTGTGTAGCAACTGGACAACCTTTCATGAGAAATGTTGTTTTTTAAAAGAATTCTTAAAACAAATGGTTATCCACTGTTCATTTGATAAAATTACAAAAAAAACTTTCCTATGTAAAATATTCTAAAACCAAACCCACTGTCCCACTTTAAAAAAGACCTAGGTATGTTAAACCCCGTATAGGGGTATTTAATTTTTTGAAATTAGGAAACAGCTAAAATCTTTGTTACAAATTAATTACCCCCAAATTAAATTTACTTTATCTTCACCAACCTGACAATATTTCCAAATTTCTAAAACTACTTTTTTCCTGTCCTTGCTGCCAAGCTCGGTTCGTGGGGGCTACCCCCGATGGTTCCCCGGGGGGGGGGGGGGGGGGGGGGTTTGGTGTTGGTTTTTTGGGGGGGGGGGGGGGGGGGGGGGGTTTTTTCCTTAAACACAGATTTTGAATTCATCCTCACACTCCTCCCCCCTGAAAACCTTATCCCCTCAGAATCCCTGCGATTCAAAGGGTGAAAAATGAGCTTAACCCTACAACCCCCCGCAACCCCTTTTTCACACAAAAGTTTCCCCCCCAACCATCCCCCTTTTGGTTATTTTTCCATATGCTTTTTTTTTGTTTTATGTAAATTTTTATTTTTCTCAATAATGTGATTTTATTTCTTTTACTTGTTTTTTTTTTTGTCTATTAATATTTTTCTCTTTGTTTCTGTACACTTACCCCCGATCCCCCGTCAAAGCGAAAAGAGCGACTATTAAAACAAATAGGGCCCAAATCAAAATGTCATTTAGCCCTCCTGGAGTACCGGACCTCAAAGCGCCGCGAATCCCTTCCTTTTTATTATACCCCTTTCTAAAGTAAATGTCAGCAAATTACTCGTCTTCAGAGAGTATTTTCATTTTTACTGCCCTCAGCGGTTTTTTTTTTTACCCTTGACGGTGCAAGGAAACACACCTCTCCTCAGACCCGCAGCTCTCTCCCATCCAGGGAAACTGTAAGGAAAGGCCCCGCAGTCTGAGGCGACATCTAGGTGTCTTTTTCTCCTCCTGATCTCTTTTCACCTTCCTGTGGTCCTGGACCTACTAAATCCCTCAGGACTTTTGTATTCCTCTGGGTGGGGCGCTGCTTACCTTTGTCCCTTTTTAGCAAGGTTTGGCAAAAAGGGAGGGCCCAACACAATGCCCGATCCTCTAGGGCACTGGAAAACGCAACCGTCTCCCACTAGAGGGGGTCGGGGGTTTAGGCTTCTCTTTTCCTCACCTTCTCCCCCTTCATCATCCCCCCCGTCTCCCTCACCGACCAATTACCACTCACCCGACCCATGCACCGAAAATGATTAAATAAAAATCAAAGCTCTTGGTGGTCCCCCCAAAAAAAAAAAAAAAAAACGTGAGCCTTGCCAATGCACTGTTTCGTGCACAGATCAAGACTTTGGTACTTCACCACCCTGATGGTCCGGCACTGTTTGGGACAACCCCATCCCGAGAAGCTCTTCTCGAAGGAGTCGCCCAGAAACTTAAAAAACTTGGTTTTTCCCCCTGTAACCCCCCATTGCATAAAGGGGCAAAGCTAATTTTGTTTTAAAAAAACGGGGCCCGAAAAGTTGTCAACGAGTCGGCTTTAGACATTGAGAAGAGATCTCATTTTCCCTTCCCAATCCCCGGGTAGAAGACATCATGTCATGAACCTAACTATTAATAAAAGAAAAGTTTTTCAGCCCTGCTACAGCCAAATTTTAAAAGAAAAGGGGGATATCCTCTTCAAGGTATTTTTTGCCCCATGGCAAAAAAATTTTTTCGAGGTTTACACCTGTCAAAAATGTAGAAGCTTTGGCATGGGCCCTCAAAACCCCTGAAAAACGGGAAAAAAAGAACACATGCACTGAGTGCGGTTCCAACACCCCTCCTTCGGGACTGAGGAGTTCCGCAAAAATCCCCTAACCGGCAGTGCCCCCGAATTTTTGCAAACAGCGTCCCCAAAAAGGAGCTATAAAAATTTCCCCCAGGAAAAGTTAAGGAAAGGAAAAGAAAAAGAAACCCCAAGCCTTACGGGGCCGTGGCCCAAAAGGCGGCACAGGAAACTGTGCAGGGCCACTAAAACCCGGGAAAACCCGCTCTTTAACCAGGTCCGCCAGGAGATTAAACACAAACAGTAAAACCCTCATCCCCCCGGGCCCCTCCCTAACGACTCTCCGGGGAGATTTCTCATAGCCCTTTCCTTCATCCAAATTGCAGAATATCATTCCCCCTAAAAAGGGGTTCAGATACCATGAAAAAAGCAGCTTGGAGGCAAAAATCTTCCACTTAACCCGGGGGAATCGGGCTTTTGGGGCTCCTTAAAGGGTGATTAAACCCCCCTACCCCAGTCTGTTCGGGCCCACCCTGAACAAACACACCCGGGCACCAAAGCCCCAGCTAAAGGGCCCGGGCGGGGAGCCCCTACCTGCACAAGCCCACCAGCCCCTGCCCCAGTCATGGAACCTCAGCTGCTGAACCAACACCGGAGCCCCGCCAGTTCCCCCCTCCAAAAAGCCCCCTCGGCACCCCCCCCTCTCCCTCCCCCCCTCCGCATCATAAGGCCAAAGAATATAAAAATCCCCACTGTCATGGAGCTGGGGATTCCCAGCGATATCCCTCGGGCACCCCTGATGCCCACCTCCTACCCAGACCTTACTGAACCCTCGGGAACCTTACTGAGATGAGGGCTGGCCTCAGGAGGGAACTGCTACAGACCCCAAGCAATACGGCCCCGGGCTTTTTTCAGAAATCCCAAAAAGACCATTACTCGACGTACAAAATTTGGCTCAAAATTAAAAAAAAAATAAAGGGGTTATAACAAAAAAGAGGATCCCATCATGGCACAGTCAAAGTTTCAAAACACCTAAAGGAAGGCAACATGCGTCACAAACGACAGGATTAAAAATCCCCCAGAATAAGCCTTTAAAAATAACGGGTATTTCCTTGGATAACAACACAAATACACATCACCCCCATAACTACACTCACCCCTCCCCTATACAACACAAGTACCCCATGGACAACACAAAAACAAAAACTGTGCAACACATACAGAAACCGACCCAACTCATACCATCGCCATGGGCTCAAACACCACCCCCACTCAAAACTACATGAAACACCATCTACTCCCCCCAACAAACAAAGAAAGAAGCGATGGCGAGCATTGCGATCAGAAAAACTCACACAAATCTCAATATTTTCAGTCGGGGCAGTCGAAATAAATACACCACAGGCCCCTCTACTAAAAACACTATACTTTTCCACCAAAAAGATTTTTCATAAAAAACCCCCTGCACTTGCAGCCCTGAGGCAAACAAACCAAATACATCATGGGAGTTTTAACGAAACCCCACGCACTCTTTGGTTACAACCCCAAACACCTTTGGCAAAGGCCTCCCCACACATCCCAACAAGGCAACTCACACCCCCTCGTCCCACCACCAACATATAAAACACATCACCAAAACAACCCCGACATGCTTGGAAAACCCACAGAGCACAACTCCCACCATTCACAAAGGCGACATCAACACCACGACCACCCCCCTTTATCCAAACACTGTCAAAAAAACCACATGACCCAACAAACCCCGAGAATCCTTAAAACATGAAAAACTGGGGGGGCTTCAACAACCCTTTGAAGACAACATGTAAGTTTCCGGGGGGCAACCCACAACAAAATAAAACACCCCCCTTTGAACGGGGTACCAGACATACGACCCCCCGACAGGCACATCCCCAAAAAAAACACACAAACATCCCTTTTAAGAGAAACACTCGCCTGAAATTGCTTAAATACAATACAGACATTTTCAACAACTAGCACTAACCGGGGGGGGACCAAAATTATGCACACGATACAAAGAAATCCAAACACAAATAACCACGAAATTTTAAAGTAATGAACAAACACCACGGGGACACCTCACGAAAAGACTATGTCAAAATCTAAACCCCCAAGAAATTTTGGATTTCCCTTTAAAAAAAACTCAGGGGGGTCAAAAAAACAGATAATCACAACATATAAACACACCGACAGAAGGTTAACTGGGTGGAGGAATGGAGCCTCTCCACAGGGATTCTGGAAACAGAATTTCCAAATCCCCCCCCCCGAGAACCCCCGATTCCCCCACATTAAAAGAGACCGAGGTAAAAACTCAACAACAACATAGGAACAAAATTTCCCCCAGAAAACATCATCACCTAACACTCTCACAGAGGACAGCCCCCTCTCCCCCCAACACCCCCGAAAAAAAACAAACACAATTAACGCACCAAAACACAAACCGGGAGCAGAAACTAAAAACAATCATCGAACATCTTCCACCCAGAATGATCGCAGACTCCCCATATCTTAAAATGCGCACTGGCAACAGGATTTTTCCCTGATAATTAAAAACTGCCCACTCCCTTAATACCCAAACCGGGGAAATCTACACACGAGGGGGGGAATTACCCCCCCCACTCACTCTTAGAAGCCCCAGAAAATGTAGAGAGGGAAATCGCACAGAACCATCCCACCCCCTTGAAAAACCAAACACACATATTAGGCAAATAGGCTTTCGCCCACACAGGGGGCCCGGAGCCCCATCCCCCCGTTTACGGGGAGATCGCTCTGGGTCTCGCAAACAAGCACCAACAAACGAAATCTACGAGACGTCGCAAGGCTTTGATAAGGTTGACATGACGGTCTAAAATACAAACTAACACAACTACACCTCCCCAACTTCACACGCCTTCTTGCACTTCCTGGTAAAGGGAGCCAATACCCTGGGAGCCCCCCGGGACCCCATCCCCTAGAAGGGGAGTCCCACAGGAAGCGTTTTATCGCCAACCCCTCTATATCCTGCCCCGGACCCAACAGAAACAAATTTTTCCTATGCAACGATATCACACAGATTATCACACCCCCTTCTAAATCACAACACTTCTGAAACGAAAAACGGGAAGAGCTATACAAACATAAAACTTTAGCCCCACTAAAAAATACAGAAAACAAAAAACAAATTCAAACCATCCCCATCACGCAAAAATCACAACCAATCCGATCAAAAACACCAACATTCCATACCTCACACAGGCAAAAATTCTCGGACTTCTTTTCACAAGCACAGGCTTCACAAACACGTTAAAAAAAGAATAACAGCAAAAAAAAACACAAACAAATAAAACGTTTCATGCTGCACCCCAAAACAAAAAAACTCAGACTCTACAAAACAACTGTAAACCCCCATCTTAGAATATACTGCTATCCACTGGTTGAAATATCATACTCACAAAAACCCAAATGCAATCAGTACAAACAAAGCATATCGGGGTACACGCGCAAATTTTTAGACCGAATTTCAGCAAAAAACCACACAGAACATACGCTGGAACCCTAAAAAAACGCTCACGCAGCAAAAAACCCGGGGCAGACTACCAAAGAAGAACAACAATATAAAAACATTTTCAAAAAAACAAAAAAACCACTCACACAAACCACTCTGGGGGCCCAGAACACTCCCAATCACGAACACAAAACCCCCACCGTAAACAACACACCCACACCGACCCTGACCTGTGCCAGACCAGTTTTTAATGTTCAATTTTAATGCTTTAAAAGGCAAAAAAAAAAAAAAAAAAAAAAAATAAACAAATAAAAAAAGTCACCCTCAAATCCCAAAGGATCAGCTAATCCACGCTGCTGCTACTTGGTTTTCCCCCAATTTCTGGTTCGCCCGGGCCTTTCATTTAGGGCCCGGCCTGGGGCCCTTTTTTAGGCTTTTCCATTTGTTTGTCTGACACCGGTGCTTACCGGGCGGGGGATTGCCAGCACGCGCTTTGTGCCGTGGTGTAAGCATCTCGCAAAATCTCTTTACCAGCACGAGGCTGTGTTCTCAGGACTTTGTTTTGGGAATTGCGTGTGCACGAAATCCCCCAAAGAATGTAAAGTGTGGCGTTCGGCTCCCCGCAATGCATGCAACCCTTTTACGTTCTAGGGTTTTGTAAATCTGCCATGCACAGTGGAAACCGGGCGCATTCGTGCAGAATGACTTGGGTCCCTTGTTTTTTATTTCAGAGGTGCCGTGGTTCATGCCTTAAAATTGGTACCAGCGGGCCGAGGGGAATTCTCGTTTCCTCTCTGTAAAGCGCAGGAGGAAGGATTGGCCGTCACCGTACATTCCTCAATAATTTTCGCTCTGATGTATTATCATAGGATTAGGGGGCATCCCCTGCCGTTTGGCTAATCTGTCAGAAAGTCATTGCCCGACCCCATGTGGCTGGGCCCATTTTATGATAATTCTTCTCCCCTGTCCCAAGAATCCTCGTCCCAGTGTAGGGGGTAGTAAAGGGTAATTTTGTCGGGGGTGAGCCGCTGCTGAAGACAGTCGATGGCCCTTGGATCTGTGTGTAGACCACGTGCCCCTTCCCCCCGGGACGCTGGCTCAGTCTCCCATGATAACAACTCCCTTTTGCCTGTAGCGGGGAGGCGTTGTCTGTTCCCCTCATGTTTGTGGCACCCCTTGCTGCGAACCGGCCCTGCAGTGGGGGTCAAGGGATCAACCGACCATCCTGTAAATTTTCTGCCCCCCGGGGGGTGATGGGCAATGCCCCCCGGGGTTTTTTCTGCTTTAGGTAGGCTACAATTTCTTTCCCTTTTTTTTCCCAGTTCATCCGGAACTCATCGGGGTTTTGTGCCCACGGGGGAGTTCGACAAAGTCAGGGGTGGGGAGTCCCACCCCTTGGCCAGAGCGGTTTTTGAGCTGAGGGCGTATTAGCACCCTGGCTTGGAGACAGCCAGGAATTGTTAAAAAAAACGCTCGTTATCTTTTTTCTAGGCTCTGACTAATTTAGTCTTGGGTTGTGTTCCGGGGAGCCTGGTGACCTTTGATAAAAATTGTGCTGCCTTTAGATCAATTCGTGAACCAAGGGGAGAAGGTTTGTCTCCATAGGAGGTTGAGGACCTTTGCCCCCCCTTGGGGCCCCAGATGACCCCGGCGGTTTCGTTTTGGCGTCTCCAGTCGGTCTTTGATTTTCTCTTATGTCAAACAAGCGAGGGGGGATAGTCTACAATGGGCCTGACAGCGTATGTAAATGATCTTAGTACCTAGTCTGGGGCCCCCATGCGTCTTCCCTCATTGCTCTCTACAGACACTTTCCTTTGTTCGGTCAAGCGGTGCTGGACCTCCTTGCGGAAGGGGAGGGGCCTCATCCTTTCCCCAAGGGAAGGTTCCTGGACCCCTCCATCCATTCCCGGATTTTCAGCTTGTGCCCTTACTCTCTTCTCAGACATGGCTTTGGATTTTTGGGTGCGAGATCTTTAGTCCCCGTCCGCAACCTCCCCGGGTACCAAGTCCCAAAAACGCTGGCTTTGGTTTTGGCAGTGTGGTCCAGTGGGGATGATAGCGAGATCGCTGCAAAGGAGATGATCTTACACCCCCCTGGGGTGTTTTGTTGAGGTACAGGACTTATGTTTAAAAAAGGGTGGACTGAGAACCCCCCCCCTGTGGCATTCCATTTTCTTGGGATGTGTGTGATAGGTGACCCTTGGGGAAATTTTACTCTGGCTGTTATATTCGTAAAGTGTCATCTATCCAAACCAAAGCTTACCTCTGATTCCCTTTTTTGGGTTGGGTCTCCTGAATGGCAAAAGGGCTTGCCAATTCGAAAGCCTTCTCCAGGTCAAAGGGAAAACTACCACAGATCGCCCGTGTTTATTTTGCTCAAGCGTGGGTAGTGTCGCTGTCTCATCCCCCGGTGAACCCGTGAGGTGTTCGTGTGGGGTCCCATTTTCCATGGAGCCCGGGTTTAGTACCTCCTCTCGCAGTCTTGGCCAGACAGTGAGGAGAGAGATGGGCTGTATTCCCCGGGTCCTTTGGTTTAGGGATGGGAACTATGGTAGCCCCCTTTTTCCCGCTTGGGGTAATGGAAGTTTCCCCGGGGGAGAGATGGGGGACGAGATCCCGGCAGCGCCCCGGGGTGTGTGCAACGCTTTTTAGCATCTCTATTCCCCCCAGAGAAAAGATAACGTCCCAGTTATCGGGTTCGGGGCCCTTTTTTTGATGTGACAAAATCTGTCTGGTTGTACGTCTTGTCTTGCCCTCATTCGGTTGGCAGGCTGTCGCTACTCGTTTTCCGGCAGAGAACTCTTTCGCAGTCTGTTTGGCCCCTGACTGGGGGGCATGCTATCCACGCCCCACAGCATTATAATATCAATGGCAAATAGAGAACCCTCGGCTCTGCCAGCTCACCTGTGAGCCCACTGCGCGCGGCGCGATTAGCCAACACGGGGAGAGAGGGCTGGCCACCTTGGCGTGTCTCAAAGTATAAATTCGGGCGCTGTTACCACGGTCAGGGGTCTCTCGGACCTCTAGGTTCTCAAAGGGTTTTTTGGGGTTTTGGGCTTCTTCGTAAAGAGATCTTTTACACCCCCCCAAAAACGACCTGGGCCCCTTTTGCTGATAAAATTTGGGGGTTTTTCTTGCACACCTTGCTTTGAGGTAATTTTTAATTGTTGGCCCAAAGGGTTTCAAATTAAAAATACGAAACACTGTGCAATTACAGTTTTCTGCGAGGTGTCGGCCGGCATTTGTCCCCCCCCGACCCGGGCCCAACACACCCAAAACTGTTAATTGCCCATGTGCTTCCTTTTTTATACCCCTACCGCCCCTTTCATCATCCTGTCAAAATTTCTTCTGCAACTTCCCCCTGACTTTATCTCACCCCGTGCTATGTCTTATGGGGCACAAATCAAAATTATCATATTCGGGGGCCATCCTGTGACGTGGCTCCCAGAAAAACTTTTCTATCACAGAAGTTGCCGGGACCCATTGTTTTTTAAATTTCCCAAAGGCTACAAGTTGTTGTCCCAAACTGAAAGTGACCCCCCTTTCCCCCTCGACTGGCCCAAAAAACACCCAGAACCCCGGCTCAAAAACCCCCTTCCCCCCAGAAAAAGGCTAAATGCACGGTCGTGGCGAAAAAAAATCGACAAAAACAATCCTGCCACGACGTCCCAGTCTATCCAGGGGGGAGTTCGGCCAAAAAAGACGTCAGCGTTGAGTTTACAAACCCCCAGAGTCAGCATCTAAGATCCGTTGCTTGCGCCCGAGGAGGGACAGAAGCTCATTCGTGGGATTGTGATGTTTAAAAACTCCTCCCCCCCTATAAGTGGAAACCCGAGAGCTTTATTTAGGTTTACCAGTGCTTGAAAAAGTTTTTAAAATTTAACCACAAAAACACACATGCACACCGAACAGAGATGCAGCAGATGTGGGAAAAATTGGACACTTCTTTGCCACATGCAAAAGACCATCAAAATTTTCAACTGCGAGGGGGGAGCATGTCGCCGTCAGTGGGGCTTGCCCCAAACGCAAAGAAATTATTAAGACAAAAAAACAAACCAAAAACAAAACAACAACCCAACCTACGCTTCAACACTCCGACCCTTTTCAAACATCTACACCCCCACAAAAGACCCAACACGATTCCCTCGGGAAACCAATGCCCCCTACCACCTCAATTTTTCCCCAAAAAAAAAAAGCCTTATACTAACAACAACCCCAAATAAGACCATATACAGTAGCTTTTTAAAATTGCAAAAAACAACGCCCAAAAAAAACACAAAAATACTCCCAAAACTACCCAAAAAAACGGGTTTCCCAGCATTGTGATCCCCCAGGAAAACTTCGAAACGAAACCTGTACATACCTGAGATCACGCCAAAAAAAACCAAACCGAGGCTAGAGTGGGGACCCCCACCTCACCACAGCCCTCTACC
This sequence comes from Penaeus monodon, assembly GCF_015228065.2. NCBI lineage: Eukaryota > Metazoa > Arthropoda > Malacostraca > Decapoda > Penaeidae > Penaeus > Penaeus monodon. The sequence goes on from NW_023659144.1 coordinate 17,853, forward strand.
TCTCATGCACACGTACTCCCACAAACCCCAAACCCCAAACCCAAAACCGAGAAATGAACAAGAAAAAAATACAAATAAAACAAACATCACAAACGCAAACTCCCCTTTAAACCCCTTAAACCCTGCACCAAAAAAAAACAAAAAAGACCCCACGGAAACCCGGAGCCGTCCCCCTCCTCGTCGTCGTCATGACGACCCATCATAGGGATCCAGCCGGGGGGGAGCCCACTCCCTCAGTCCCGAGGTTTTAAAAGGGGGCTACCCGCTCCCGTTCCCCCCAGGGACGTAGTTCCCCTCCTCCCCCTCAGGGGGAAATTAGGAGACACCGTAGGTCCGCACAAAAAACACAAACGCCCTTACCCCTCATGCACACGTACTCCCACAACCAAACCACAACGCAAACCAAGAGAAATGAACAAGAAAAAATACAAATAAAACAAACGATCCCAAAAGAAAAATCCCCTTTACCACTTAAAAGCCCAAAAGAAGACAAAAAAACCCCTGCTCCGGAAACCCCGGGGCCCTCCCCCTCCTCGTCTCGTATACGCACCATCATCGGGGGGCTCCAGCAGCGGGGAAAACCTCCACTGACCCCAGTCCTGAGGTTGAAGAGGGGGGTACCGGGCCGTTCCCCCCGGGGTATTCCCGTCCTCCCCGCAGGGGGGAAATTAGGGAGACCGGGGTTGTCGGGAATTGGGGCCCCGATTCCCGTGAATTCCGCGCCTCCCTCTCCAGGGTCCCTTCCCGCCCCGAAGAACCCTCTGGGTCGCCTCGATCCCGTTTCCGTGACAGCAAAAGCCACAAAAGTAGGTCATCGTCATCTCGCCTGCTCTGAGTGGCTGTGACAACGTTCAGGCGAATGTAAGATCATTTTTTTAACGTAAACACGTATTTTACGACTTCCTAGACCGGGAAAATCCTGACTCGTTCTTTTAAAAACTCCACCCCTATCCTAATTTTCCATGCTATTAACACTTCGGCTACACGTCGACAATCACGAAAAAGGGTGTTTGCGGGTCCGCATTCTGTAAAAACTACCCTTTCATTTGAAATCATCTCGCCTCCATTCATTCATCCCGATTTCTGGGTATTTGCTCTTCACCCCGCAGGCCCATAAAGACGCCCCCTGCCTTATCAACCCCCGCAAATTTGCCTATTCACGATTTCAATAAATTTTTTAATTATAATAATCCCCGTCTTCTTTTGCCGGGGATGTTTTAAAGCACACAACATCATTTACCCCACATACAACAACGCCACGGCAACAGTCTTTCCCTTTTTCGAAACAAAAAAACTCCCTGCATTGGGCCCGACTTTACACCTCATTTACTCGAGAGGGAAGGGGCCCCCCTGATCCGTTTTCGGGAACAGAGCGGCACTCCCCCACCCCCACACTTACAACCCGGCCCCAAATTCGGTTTTGACCACTACCCGTCATCATAAACTTTCAATGCACCTATATAAACAAAGAAAAAACATCCTTTAGTAAAAAAGCAGATGGGAGACTTTAAATCTTTCCTGCCCCGTCAAAATTTTAACTTTAAACCTTGAAAAAGAAAAAAATTTTTCGAAAAAGATAGGGATTGGATCATCTTTTCGCTTGGAATCACACAATGCGCCGCGCCATACCGCGAAACGTATGATCCGCAAATCATTCCTCCAAGCGAGAAACCAAACCTCCTGACCTGCTACAGGTCGTTTCCCCTTTAAAATTTAAAAATTACTCGAGTCGGGCGACCTCACTATCCTCAAAAAACACGTCATAAATAGTTTTGATAATGACCACAAAATTCTTGGCAAAATTTAATTAAACAAAAAGAATCTAGAAGTTCGCATTCCACGGGGAATTTTGGCAACATTAGACAATTAAAAATGTAATTTCCCCCCTTCACTCACCTCCTCAAAACAACAAACAAATTTCAGACCCCGTGAGGTTATAAAATTTTCTGACCATGGCAAAAGTTTTTTTATCCTCATGAAACCCCCCCCCTCTTTTTTAAAAACACTTTCAATCCCTAACACCTGGACCCAAAACCCGGATAGAACAGAACCAGGCAGAATATCCACCTGGATAATCTGGCGACACATGCGAACTCCGTGCACCCTCCGCTGGAGGAGGGTTTTAAAAAAAAATAAAGAGGTTTCCCCGAAAAAGGTCCGGCTCCTCTCAGTCGGACGAGAAGCACCATTCTCCCGACAACGTTTTACGACTATGAGCACTTTTATAACACTTCCCCTTTCCCCTGCTACTTCCCCCCCTTTCAAAACTGCTTTAGTGGCCCCCATCCCCAAACCAAAAAAAGCCTAACTGACCCCAAAATTCCGCCAATTATTTTCTAAGACTTAGGGAAAATTTTTGAGAAATAATTAACTCCCACTAAAAGGGGGATCTCGACAACCAGACTTATTCTCTTAAAAACAATTCGGCTTCCGCTCTAAAGTTCGACAATGTTTATCATTATTATTGAAATTTTTGGGAGTTTTTAAATATATTTTTGAAATTTTATCTAAAAAACCCAAAACAAAATAATAGTAATAACAATAAAAACAAAATAACGTTTTTTATAATAATTTTTTATATATTATTTTAATTAGTATTGTTATTACTGTAATTATTTGTTATAAAAATTATTTTTGCAATTATACTCCCAGTACAAATAAAAAAATGATAATAATAACAAAAAATAATGTTAAAACAATATTATAACGATAGCATTATTATTATTATACTTTACTTTTTATTTATTTTTTTATTACAGTTTTTAATTATTTTTTTTTGGAATAATGCTAAAATTTAAAGAAAATAGTAAAATAAAAAATTAATAATAAAAATAATATAAAATAATAATGAAAATCTAATAAATTAATAATTTTCAAAATTTATAAAAATTCTCTTTTTTCCACTTTTATCATCATTTTTGTCATGATTAATACAATTCTGGTGTTTATTTCATTTTTACCCTAAAAATTGCCGAAATCATCAAAGAATCAAAAAAAAGTCTTTTTGCATATCTTAAAAAAGGCTATTTTTCGTTAGATTTTCCCCGGTTTTTTTCGATTTTTGGGATTTTTTTTTTTTTTCCCCTTTTTATTTTATATATGGACAAAATTCCTGTTTTTTCTCATCATTACATGATTATCATCTTATACGTTATCATCATATTATCATCATCTTAATCTTTATTGCAATTATTATCACATTATGCAATTGTTTCTTATTATTTAATTTTGGTTATGATATATATATTTTAAATAATACTAATAACTCAAAAATAATAATAGTAATAACAATTTCCCAGGTTTCCCCTCTTTATATAAATCTTTAAATTTTCATTTAAATAAAGTTTCTTAAATTTATTTTTTTTATAATTTTCAGAAACATGAGGAAACCTTTTCCCCTTTTTAAAAATCCCCTGGGGAATAGATTTTCTGGGGGAAAAGAAAAATCATTGTCTATTTTCAATAATATTTTTTTCCCTCTAATATGTATTCAAATTAAATCAATCAAAAAAAAAACTTTCCATATGTAATCAGAAGCTCGAGTAGGCAGGCCCTTTGTCCAGTCGGGTCAAGCGGTCCGAGGTCATACATCCGGGTCATGCGCCCGAAGAAGTACGGATCGGGATAATTAGGGCTGAGACGACACGACCGGGTAGAAAAGCCCAGGGTAAATGTCCCCAGGGGGGATAGCCACAACAATGTGTAGGTTTTTTCCTCATAAAAAATTTGGAAGGCAATAAGAACCAGTGGAAAAATGACTAAATCACTACTTCTAACATCAAGTTACTTTATTGAACTTTTTGAATTTAATTTTTTCACAAATTTTATTTCAAAGTAGAAAAAAAAATAATATAAATTTCTTACAATGTGTATCGTAGGGGTTTTTGACCAAGGGCTGACCCTATAACGGGACCACCGACATGGCTTCCTTCCAGGTTCGAAACAGGGAAAAGAGTGTCTGGGGAAACCAAATGGTTCGCTAACTTCACAAGCACGCACGCCTCACACTTCCCCCCCCCCCCACAAGACAGCAAATCAAAAATTTTAAGGGGAAAACCTCAACAAACCCCGTACAAACAATAATGATGACAATAAAACGATTTTATAATAATTATTTATTTTATCTTAATTATATTTTTTTTACTAAATTATTTCGTTATAAAAATTATT
>NW_023659145.1:0-5000 GCF_015228065.2 Penaeus monodon
ATGTATTCGCGGTCAAGGTTACCGTGGCGGGGTGAATGTCCTGCCTATCGACAGCTGTGTGTACCTGGGTATCCTCTCTACCTGGTAGGTAAAGTTCGCTCCGTTCTCTTGCAAATTTCCTGGCCCCTTCCCCATTTTGGGTCTTTGTTATTATACTTTCGTTCCGTGCAATTCGCTCTCCCGCCTCTGTTTTGCTACTCTACTTTTACTCGTATTTAGTCTCATGCTAGCAAAAACTGGATAATGTTGACTCGGAGTCGCACGCTAGCTGAGCTAACACTTTTGTTTGGCCTTATCGCTCTGTCATTGTTGACGGAAAGATTCGTGAGCATTAATGCTTTATCCTATATTTTGGTGTATCAAGGTATTAACGCCATAGTATCATGACCCTTGTGCCTGTTTGATGGACACGCATCGACGTGGTTTTTTGATTATTTGCGTCTTCAACCTACTTGGAAACTGGTCCTGGACTCGTACAGAAGCTGACAACGGACATGTTTTTTACCTCGCCGGCAAGAGCAACCATTGTCGTATTATTTTCACACGTCTTCTTCTCGTATTATATAAATGTTTGCATCTTCTCCCCGCTCTCTGTCGTATAACAACTGTCTAGCTGTCTATGCATTCTAATGCTGCGTTTATTTATCTATCTCCCCCATTTACCCTCTCTCTCTTTTCTTTTTCTATTTCTCAACGGCATATATATATATATTATAGATTATATATATATATATATATTATATTTATATATGAAATATATATATTATATGGTGTGTGTTGTGCGTGTGTGTGTGTGTGTGTGTGTGTGTGTGTGTTTGTGTGTGTGTGTGTGTGTGTGTGTGTTTGTATATATATATAGATATATATATATATACCTATAATATATATATATATATATATATATATTATATAATAGTATATATGGAATTAGCGAAAATGCCGCGGGCAGTGAGAAATGGCCCCAAACGATAAAGGGGCAGCAAAAAAGTTCCAGGGTGGCACAGAGTGTCGCAGATGCACTATTATAGGGAAAGGAACTAGGGATGATACTACAAACGAAATGAGATTTGAGGACGCGGGCGGACAGAAGAAGGCTGTGCGGCGGGAAAACCATGCCAATAGGAGGAGCCGGGGGCCCGTTAGCAGGAGCCTGTTGTGTGTCTCCCTCACACGCCCGGCATGAAGACATGCTAGGAAGTCCGCGGGATAGTTCACGTTCATTTTCTCGTGTCGAAATTACAGACGAAAGATGAGATGGGTAGACTCTGGTTATAAAGAAAGAATATGCTTTCCATGCATTTTTCGTGATGCATCTTAATATCGAAGAGGGTGTGAAAGGATTTGTACAGCTCAGAAAATCCTGTTACATCTAGTACAGAACGTCGTTTTATGAACTGCCTTTTTTTTCTTCTGTCCTTTTCCTTTCATCTGTATCGTGTTTAACAATCTTCTGCATTTTCCTCCTCGAATGAATTCCTGATATATTACTCATATTACTGTTTTTATCACATCTCTCCCTTCCTCTACTTTCGCGCCTCTTTCTGCGATGCCTGCTTTCCTGAAATTAAATTGTATTTCATCTCATTGATTGCATCTTCCGCGAGATTCGACTATGACCTGCCTGGCTTCTGAACTTGTGACGCTGGGTCGAAAAGGTTAATCGTCACGAGGTGATGACCTGGTTTTGAAGCGCGCCAGATATAATGGTGTTCGGAGAGAGATCTCTTATTGTTTCGCATCTTGCTTGATTTGTAGTATCATCATTCTCACTACCGTTACGTTTTTTTTTTGTACTACTGTTAGTACTATGTCACTAGGTCTTCATCATCTCAGAATCCATCCTTGTATATCATATTCTTTCCGAAGTTATATTTTCTTCTGACATCAGCCCCTGAAAAAATATACTGGCTCCTGCTTATCATTTATTTTTCGTTTGCATTCACGTATGGCTTTTCGCCGACTGGAGACGGAAAGCCACCTCGATGCAAATACACACGGTATCAAATAGGGAACATCTAAACATCTATTTGCCAGCATATTGTTCTCTTCAGCAAGTCAGCAAATGAAATGCAACACTTATCAAACAATCTGACTAGATAAAAGTCTGAAAGTTGGACAGAAAAGTTTATGTTCAATAGAAGGGATGCATATACATGGTGGACATGAAATTAGTATATATATTTAGGGCAATACATATAGATAAAACACCACCAGTGGAAGATGAAATAAAGTGACGTATTAATCTATGATGAAGCGCCTTCGGTAGTTCCAGTAGCATATAAAAAGAGGCTCCTTACTATTTATGTTTAAAAGAAAAGTCTTTCACAATGCGTCCTCTCATTCATGACATATGGATCATAAACAAGGGCTACACCGAGATAAATAGAGAGGAACTGGTAAGTGCAGAGAGAGAAATAGAAAGATTAATGCTTAGGATTGCCTGAGAGTACATACACATACAAGAGATAGGTAGAAAGATAGACTGAAGCGAGAGTATGCACTTAATACGACCTGAAGTCCAAGTCCAGGCGGTGAAATCAAAACCAGGAAGATTTTTCATGGCATAGCGTTGAAATTTCTTACAATATTATCAAACGGGGGAATAAGAGAATGAATACATCTGCTAAATATGAGTCATTTGATACGCGTTTTACTGCATTTCCACACTCAATTCCCGCAAAGGAAACCCTCTTAGGGAGACAAGTAATTTATTATCCCTGAGAACTCTTGCCCCAAACCATTAATTATCGCAACATTCTTGTCGCTGATAAAAGAACACGTATTTGAGGTTGCTCTTCGCTAACCTTGTCGATATGGAATTTGTGGTTTTATTTAGAGAGACATGAGATATAGAATAAGATATTTACATAGAATATATGACTTGTATTTATATGAAGAGAGAGCGACAAAGTCTTCGGACATCAATATTTGTTATTTTTTCTACTCATTGTCGACCATTGTGATGTGACATTGCCGAACGCGCCTTCCAGCTCCACGTCCCGTGTGCGATGTTGTCGTAGTGTTCTCCACACTCTTAGTAACCAAGTTTAGTGCTCCTCGTCACGCCCAAGTTAGCTGGCTCCCATCAGGGGTCCATGGCCTCACTTCCGCGCACAGCCTCGCCAGCATCCACCGGTATTCGCTCCCCTTGCCCACCCTCTCGACTCCCCGTGCTCCTTGATTGGATATTGGCGTAAGGAACTATTCCTATGAACTTTGCAGACATAACACAAAGAATATTATATTGTCATATTAATTGTTATCATACATAAAGTTTATGGTATTTATCATATATAGATTATAATGACTCCAAATAGGCAGCATAGTCAACTAATCCAATTTTAATATTTCATCATTGAGGAGGGGTGTAAATGGACGAAAAATTCAACACAATCTCATATTCACATTGTTAGAACAACCAGCTATTGCCTGAATTCTATTTCCTCCTGATTACTGCGCTGTTGCTTCTGTTGCTCCGATTGAACATAGTTTGTGCCACTGCAGCTTTTTTAATCATGTATTCCGAATGTTTCTCACCAGGGTTTCATGCATTTTATGTTTAGGTCCTTCAAATGCCACCCTTTAGGATATCCGGTAAAAGGATTGTTGGAAATTTAACGTTAGTGTAACTACTTCCCGATCTAATAGGATGTGCTTCTTGGCACATGATGACTCGCTAAGCAAGGCCATAAAAAAAATTTTCTTTAACTCACGTCGATATGGAATAGGTGTCATAAGTCGAGTCAGGGCCTCGACCCGCTGGGAGGTGAGGTATTAATGAGTAGGGTGAACATTATTATTGCAGCGATTTTCAAGGCTCACATTCCATTGTAAATAACAAGTTCATTCGGTAAGCGCCATCAGAGACGATGGCCCGGGTAACTGGCACGATCTCTGAAGAATTGGATCCCAGAGATAGCCACGCCTCCTCGCCACGTTACTCTGGAAGGGAATTGATTTATTATTAATTTATTAATGCTTCCAGAAGTTCCTATTAGGATGAATCCGTGACTACTAAATCTATCTATATCTATCGATATATGCGCGCACCTCAACCACTACACACACATGCCACACAACACACACACACACACACACACACGTATATATATATATATTATATATATATATATATTATATATATATATATATATATATATATATATATATATTATATATATATATTATAATGCACGTGTGTGCATCGTAGTGTGACATCACGCACGTAACCATTATAGAACATGAGGAGGATCCCAGAATGACATTGGTCATGTGGGACGTCACCCGATGCGTCAGGTTATAATTTATTTGAGGTCTTCGGTTGCTGGATTTGGGGGATACGTTTTTCGCACCAAGGTTTACACGCTATATCACTCTTTCCTTTGTAACGAGGTATTCTTAATGCCTCATAGCCTTTATACATGAATATATCTAAATTCCTTTTTATGAGGCGTGTTTTTTACTTGATACCTATTCCAGGCTGATACAGTTAGATGTGCTCCGGAGCGCTGTATGTCCGACTCGGGCAGTGAGCGCATATCCTGATCCTGGAGGGTGCTTGCGGCACACACTCCTAGGGAGAGTGGCGTGAAGGGGGTCGCGGCAGAGTAGCGTATGTAGGGCGAAGCGCACAACAATTTTCTCATTCTTTATCGTCGCTTTAAGCACTGCAACATTATTAACTCGACTTCCGATCATCTTTCATCGAGATCCGTCTATCGAGATTCACCATTTAGCGCTCAGTAACAGAACTTTAATACTCTGTCCAAACGCAAGTACAGAACCTGCGCATTTAAGGAATCTGGTTATCCTAGTAGTGCTCAATGAACGTGAAAATTCAGTTCAAGAAACAGTTTTACTGTCTTACAAAAGGATATAGACCTACAAGAGAAAATAAAATATATATATATATATATATCTATATAAATATATATTAATATATAGATATATATATATATATATATATGTCGCAGTTATCGAAGTAAATGTGAGGAAAGTGT
>NW_023659145.1:20000-22018 GCF_015228065.2 Penaeus monodon
AGTGCGTTCATTCGAAAATTGGATATAAAACAAAAATAGGATACCCTGCGTATAGAGAATATGTTTACAATATGGTTAGGTTACATAATGACATCTGGTGCTGGAACTTGATGTACATTTGTTATTAGCGTTGATGCCTCCTCAAGTGTTGCAGAGATGTCACTTTTTCTTGTTCACTTGCAGATTTTCGTGTATATATGGTAAAAATAAGCAATGAATTACGATGAATATTTTGAACTAATCCCCGTGTTGCTCTATCATCTTCTATGGGTCTTTCAAAAAGTTTTTTACTATTATAAACATCTTATTAATGTAGGGATGATTATTAACTAACCCCTGTCCCGTACTTCCCTGCCAACTCCCTCCCCTTGCCGTGAGAATGGAAACAACAAAACCATTAGCTCTGACGAGGAACTAATTCTTTATTTTCGTTATCGTTTATTTAATTGCATGATCTCGCATTGGTTCGAATATATATTTTTTTTCTCTTCCCTTAATTGGTCCTCTGAGATGAAAAGCTAATTCGGTAGTAAAAGTAGATCCGGTCTGAATGTGACATCCGACTTCTCTGTTCAACGTTAATTCTTCCTGCACATCATAAGAAACATCTTAGAGAAAAATAGCAACTAAAACAATAGAAACAATAGCAATAGATGACCTCAGTTATTGTTCAAAGTACGGGGAAAGTTCTTTCCATAATGTTCTCTTTTTGCCATGTTAATCATATCTGGATATCCACTCAGATAAATGAAGAACAATGCTATTCATTTCTGTAGTGAAGTCGAAACGGAAGTTCTTAGCAAGGTTATCAACCACCAAAAAATCAAGGTCAAGATTAAACATATAAGGGCAGTAGGTCTCCCGTAACTGTGATAAAATTTCCCGTCCCGAAAAAAAAAATATACATTTATGTTTCTAGATACGTATTTATTGAGATAACATCGGTGCAAATATTCGTACAAAATGGCTCCATTGTTAATCACGGGATAAATCTGTAACCACGATATGTTTCTTTCACCCGCGTATTAAGTTTATGCTATAGCCTACTTTTTAGGTGAATGCATGTATGATGATATATTCCGGAAAATGATAGAACACTTGAATAAATGCCTGAGTTTGCTTTTTTTCGGCCGCAATACCCTTAAGATATTACTACCAAATTTCCCTCTAGCTGTGTCGTGTTCTTCTTTGCTATAGAATCCAGCCACTTTATTTATCCCTGTCGTGACAGGGATAAAGTTTCTTCAGGAAATCTTACAATATTTATTTTGGTGATCCTGTAAGAATCCTGCTTTTATAAATGTTAATTCAGCCAAGTTACTTATCAAGAAACATTGATATAATAGATTCATTTGTCACTATCATTATTATTGTTAGTATTATTATTGTTATTATGATGATGATGATGATGATGATGATGATGACAATGAAAATGATAATGGTAATGATAATGATTGATGATGATGATGATGATGATGATGATTATAATTACTGCTATTATTGTTATCATTATTATTATTATTATTATTATTATTATTATCATTATTATTATTAGCATTATCATTAGCATTATCGTTATTATTATCATCATTATCATTATCATTACCATCATCATCTTCATTATCAAAATTGTCATTACTATTATTAATAGCTGCAGTAGTAGTACTGTCATTAGTATTATTGTTCTTTTTTATTAATATTGTTACTATTTTGTTATCGTTATTAATTTCATTATCATCGTTATCATAATAATTATGATAATAATAGTCATCATTATTAATGTCACTATTATTATTTATTATTATTATTATTATTATTATTATTATTATTATTATTATTATTATTATTATTATTATTATTATTATTATATCATTTACCATTATTATTTTTATTATTATTATTATTATTATATTATTATTATTATTATTATTATTATTATTATTATTATTATTATTATTATTATTATTATTGTTATATTATTATTATTATTATATATTATTATTATTATTATTATTATT
>NW_023659146.1:0-22017 GCF_015228065.2 Penaeus monodon
CATTTTAAAATTTTGCAATTTTATAAAACATTTGCAATTTTTTTATCTTTTTTTTGCAATTATTGGAAATTAAGTAAAATATTTTTGCAATAAACTAATAACCACAACAATAATTTTGTAAAATATATCAATAAAAATAATAATAACGATTTTTTTAATAATTATTTTAATCATTATCTTAATTAGTTGTTTTACGGATTTTTACTGTTATAAAACTTTTTTTTCCCAAAAAATTTTACTACCAGTACAAAAAAAATAATTTATAAATAAAATAAAATATAATAACAATATCATAACCACTACAATTTTTTTTTTATACTTATAGTATTTTATTATGTTATTATTACAGTTAAAAAAGATTTTTTGGCAATAATAATAAAATTAAGGGCAAAATTTTAATAATAATATAATAATAAAAATAATTAAAATAATAATAATATATGATATTAATAATATTTTTAATGTTTTAAAAAAACTCCTTATTATCCTTTTTACACATTATTGTTAGGATTAATACTTCTGGGAATTATTTTTCTTTTTATCTAAATTGCCGAAAACACCAAAGAAACGAAAAAAAGTCATTTTGGAGTATACTCTGAAAAGGCTATGTTTTGCTAGTTTTGCCGCTTTTTTTCGACTTTGGGAAGTTTTCTTTACTTTTTTTTTAAATTTTATTGGACCCCAATTTCCCGTTATTATCACATCATTATCTATTTTCACATTTTTTTCGTTATATCTATTTCATCATTATTTTAAAATTTTTATCTTATCTCTTTTTTCATTATCATCATATTGCAAAATTTTTATTTTTTTTTTTATGGATTATTTTTATAATTTTTGCAAAAAAATAAATAACCAAAACAAAAATAGTATAAAAATAATAAAAACAAAAATAACGATTTTTAATAATTAATTTATCATTTTTCTTAATTATATCGTATTACGTAAATTAAATTTTAAATTTCATTTTTGCAAATTTTACTACCAGTACAAATTTAAAATTGAAAAAATAACTAATAAAAATCAAAATTATACCATACATTTTTTATTATTAAGTTTTTACTTATAATTTTATTGTTTTATTATAGTTATATAATTTTTTTCCCCAAAAATCTAATAATTAGATAACAGTAAAAATATAATAATAAAAAATAATATAAAAAAATTTAAACCCAAAAATAATATAATAGAGTAATAAAAATAATAAAATATTATTTTCAAAAGTTATCAAAAATTCTCTTTATTCTCATTTTTAATTTATTATTGTCATGATTAATACAAATTTGGGGAATTTTTTATCATTTTTACTCTAATAATTTTCCGAATCACCCAAAAAAATCGAAAAAACCCATTTTGGGGGTTACTCCAAAAGGGGTATATTTCGAGATTTACCGCTTTTTCGACTTTTGGGAATGTTTTTCTTATACCTTTTTTATATTATATATGGACCAATTCCGTTTTATCATATCATTTTCAATTTTTCATCTTATTATCTTACTCATCATTTTCATCATCATTATCATCCCTTATTTCAATTATTATCATCATTATTGCAATTGTTATCATTTTTATTGCAAATTATTGGGGTTTTTTAGTATATATTTTGCAAATACTAAACCAAAAAATAAAAATGTAAAAAACAAAAATAAAAAACATAATCGATTTTATAATAAAATTTTTTAATCATTTCTAAATTAGGGCGTTTTTATTGTAATTATTTCTGTTATAAAAAAATATTTTTTCAAATTATTTACCAGTACAAATTTAAAAATGATAAAAATAACAAAAATTATACTAAAAAACTATTATAACCAAAGCATTATTATTTTTTACAATATTATTTTTTTTCTGTTTTATTACGTTTTAAAAATTTTTTGGCAAAATACTAATAATTAAAGGGAATAGTTATAATAAAATTTAAAAAATAAATAATAATAATATTCAAATGTTATCAAAAATTTTGTTTATTCCACTTTTATCATCTTTTGTTATGAAAAAACAATTTTTTAAAATTATTATCATTATTACCCCAATAAATTTCCGAAACACCAAAAAAATCGAAAAAAAAAGTTTTTTGGAGTATACTCTAAAAAACTATATTTCGCAATTTTTTCCCCTTTTCGACTTTTGGGAAAGTTTTTCTTATACCTTTTTTTTAAATTTTAAAAATTTGGGCAAAATTCCTGTTATTACTATCATTTCTGATTTCATCTTATTATCGTTTTCACACTTATCGTCATTATCTCATTATCATCATCATTATCATCTTTAGTGGAAATTTTTATAGTCATTATTGCAAATTTTTTCATTATTATTGCAATTATTGGATTATTATATGTTTTTGCAATTACTAATAAAACCCCAACAATGATATAGTAATAATGAAAAAATAAAAAAAAAGATTTTAAATAATTATTTATATCATTATCTTTTAATTTTTCGTTATTACTGTAATTATTCTCTTTAAAATTATTTTTTTCAATTATATACCAGTACAAATAAATATTTAAATAATAACAAAAATAAAACTAATAAAAATATAAACCCCCCATTATTATATTATACTTATACTTATTAATTATTGTTTTTATTCATTTTAAAAAAAATTTTTTGGCAAAAATACTATAATTAAGATAAAATAATAAAATATAATAATAATAATAAAATAATAAAATAATAATAAAATAATATTCAATGTTTTAAAAATTTCTTTTTCTCACTTTTATCATCATTTTGTTAGATTTAAAAAATTTCATGTAATTAAAATTATCATTCTACCCCAATAATTGCCGAAAAACACCAAAGAAATCGAAAAAACGTCATTTTTGGGGTATACTCTCAAAAATAATTTCAATAGATTTTTCCGCTTTTTTTTGACTTTTGGGGTGTTTTTTTTTACCTTTTTATATTATATATGGACAAATTCCGTTATTATCATCTCATTATCATGATTATCACATTATTTATCGTTATCATCATCTTATCATCCCTTTTCATCATCATTATCATCATTTTTGCAATTATTATCATCATTTTGCAAATTTTTTTCATTATTATTGCAATTTTGGGGGTTTTTAGTATATATTTTGCAATAATACTAAAAACCATAACAAAAATAATAATAAAAATAATAAACATTAATCGATTTTTTAAAAATTTTTTATTATTTCTTTAAATTTGTATCGTTATTACTGTAATTTTTACTGTTATAATATTTTTTTACAATTTTACTACCTACAAAAAAAAAAAATGATAAAAATAAATATAAAAATACTAATAACAAAATTATAACCACTAGCATTATTGATTTTATACCTATAGTTATTATTATTATTGTTATTATTACAGTTATAATAGATTTTTTGGGAAATAATACTGAAAAATTAAGATAATGAAAATAACTCAATATAATAATACATAAGAATAATAATAATAATATTAATAATAATTCAAATGTTTCAAAATCTCTTTAATTCTTACTTTTATCATCATTATTGTTATGAGTTAATACAATTCTGGTAATTATTATAATTAATACCCTAATAATTTGCCGAAATCACCAAAGAAATAAAAAAACGTCGTATTGGGTATACTCTCAAAAGGCTATTTTCGCTTGATTTTGCCGCCTTTTTTTCGACTTTTTGGGAATGTTTTTTCTATACCTTTTTTATATTATAAATATGGACCACAATTCTCTGTGTTATTAATCATCATCATTGTTCATGATTAGCATCATTATTAATCGTTTATCATCATCATTAATCATCATTCTCATCATGCATTATCATCATGTATTGCAATTATTATCATCATTATGCAATTGTTATCATTTTATTGCAATTATTGGAGTTATAGTATATATTTTGCATAATACTTATAACCATAACAATAATAATAGTAATAACAATAATAATAACAATAAAACGATTTATAATAATTATTTAATATCATTATCTTATTAGTATCGTATTACTGTAATTATTACTGTTATAATAATTATTTTTGCAATTATACTACCGTAACAAATAATAATAATAATATAACAATGATAATACTAATAACAATAATATAACCACTAGCATTATTATTATTTAACTATGGACTGATTAGAATGAAAGCTTTAGAAACGGCCCACTTATGAATTTCTCCCTTCGGCAGCCTGCGTCTATGTAAACGCGAAAATGTTCCCTCAAAAGAAACTCCACGGATCCTCACGCCAGAGTTAATAAGGGCTATCGACTCTCTCGCCCTTAACACAAACTGGATGGGCGGACTAGCTGCTGGAGCGTGAAACACTTGGCTGCGTGGAAGGCGAAAGACCCCATCCCTTGTTAAAGGAAGAGAGGACGCGCCAAAGCTTAAAAGAACGGCAAATAAAACTACAACTAAAATCCTCGCTCATTTTATGTTAATCTGTTTCTTTCCGATTATAAATCCTGGAAGCCTGGACAATACTTTGTGCTCCCGTTACTATCTCAGTATAAGATGCCGCGTCCCTCACCATCGTGGAGCACCAGTCTTAAGGGATGTGGGTTAAGGAAATAAAAAAATAAAGAAACTAATTTAGTCTCATAGTTAACAAGTTTTCTTTTAATTAATACTGCATTTTTCAAGTTATTGTCTTTCTTAAAAAAGATCTTTAATCTCTTAAGGAATATTAAAGTTTTATTAATAGTTTTACACATATGCCATCTGAATTTGCCTACCAAAAGGATATAAAGTAAAAATTTAGTACGTAACAGTACGCAGCTTGCTTACTGTGCTCTTTGGGGCACAGGTGTATAATTGGGCGATCCTCACCCCTGTGGGCAGTAAAGCGGCTGCGGGGCTGATTCGTGGAGCACCCTATCGTGGGCCTGTCCTCTGTTCTTTTTGGTGTATTTTAAACGTAGGCATGCATCTTGTAACAAGGTATTTTGTTTGGTGGTTGTTTTTTTGGTTGTGAGAAAACACATGTTGTTACGTAGTCAAGGTATTCTTCTCGATGATAATACTCTGGCAAGTGAGTAATAGGCTGTGCTCTTTTTTTTGTATAAACATTCGTTTTATAGTGGCTTCCAATTTTTTTTTCTCTCGTAATTTAGAGCGTAAGTTCATAGTTTCTTTTAGCTTAAAAAGAACTAATTCAGTTTCCATTTTTAGTTCTCTCTTTTTATTGTTTTATTACTTTTTTAATAACGCTTTCATTTCTCATTTTTAATAAAAGCTATCATGGGTCCTGTGAGTTTTGGTTTTTTCTTTTCATATTAATAAAAGTTTTGTGCTGAATCTGCAGAAAACATATCATTAAATTCCAAAATAATACCTTAATCCTAAATCCTTTACACGTGGTGAAATGTCCGTCGCGTGTCCTCCTTCGCTCAGGTTACGGTCTTGCCATTCTTATTATCTCGCTGGTTTTATACACTTTTATACAACACACATTCCAACATTGGACACTAATCTATGTCCTCTTTCCACAATGCAATTACACATTAACTTCTCTACAAAGTAAATCTCCGTTCCCGTACGTACTAAACGTGGTGGTGGCAGTGAGCGCTAACTGTTTTTACATCTTTAATACCGTGTGAACAAGAAAATGGAGATTTAGTATTAAATTGCAGGATCGGTACGCTACAACTAGACGTTTTGTTTTGGCGCAGCTGTATGTGGGATTTCATAAAGATATAAGGCTATCAGTTTTAAAGTGTAACTGTTTTGGTTTTTAAGTGTATTTTAAAGAGTAGCGTTGATTAACTGAAGTAGTGATTTCCATTAATGTGGCTAAGCGCTTTAACGCGTAATTTAGATGACCCATGTCCCTGGTACCTTAGTTATCAAACACTTCCCTCTCTAGATAATAGGTCTTTATCAATGCCAGGTGTACAATTCCTGTATAACTCTCTGTATCACTGCCGGGTGTTAGTGTTAGTGTTCCTACGGTAACCCGCGCTGAAATATATATATAACCCAAATGTGGCTTAACACTGTACGAGGAGCTACAGCCTACGATTCGCAGCTCAGTGAACAAATTATAACTAATGCAAGTACAACTATATGAGCACAACATTAATCTTTTAGAACGGGCCAATAGTAATCTCAACCCTAGCCCAAGCCCTTCTAGCAGAGCACTAATTCCCAAGTTGACAAATACATAATACAGAAGAATTCGGTATACGTGTATTTCTACAAAGCGGAGAGTCTCGCATCGAAACCCTTGCTTAGAATCAAGAGTTGAAGTCATGGATCCGTCAATCGAGAACATTGTGATAAACCACCCATCAGACCTATTGCATTATCAAAGCCGCTCGTAGTTCGTGTCGTGGATCAGCCGAGCTGGTTTGTAATTCTCCTATATTTGATGGTTAAGATCAACTTGGGGTGATTTCAAGCTTAAGTTTAAGGGAGAAATTTAAGGGGACTTGCTCATTCACAGACTTTTTTAATCATTTTGTACTAGTTTTAACTGGGTTCGGGGCAAGCTCCGGCCGATCTTTTTTTACATGGCTATAGAAACATAGTCCTATTCAAGGGGTTATATGATTACCCAGATAGTGTCGGGCTGCCAGATCAATGGATACGAGCGAGTCTTTACAGCCTTGCGGCAGTGGCTTCGGAGTCCCTCGCCTTTGCAGGAAGACCTCCCTCTTACCTCAAACTTGACTGAGGCTAGCACAAAGAGCTGGATCACAGGATGAGCTCTAGAGTCTCGGGTAATTTCCAGTCAATCTGATATGGGGAGATATAAACAGAAGGAGAAATATTTTGTAATTTTCATCAGTCAACATACTCATGATCATCGTGACTGTAGAATGAAGTGGCCGTCGCTCGTGATACTTCCCGTGGATGTTACCTGTTTTAAGTGACCAGCAACCTGGTCATATGCACGTGATTTGCCCTTTTCCACGCCCCGCCGGGAGCCGACAGTCCTCCACTCCCCGTGGGATAATAGATACAACAAGGGGGGGGAAAAGAGACAGAGATTTACCCAGTCACATTAATCAGTAATGAGGTGCCGAGAGGCCCGTCCTTTAATCCAGGTGATGATTAATAGAGGTAATGTTGACCACTGCTTTATTGATACAGGTTCAGAAATCAGCTTTAAAAGACACTGTTGATAGAAAGGTAAATCCTAATACTGCAGTGGCCATCTTTTCGGGCCATGCGTGGGGGTAAACTTGGTGGCACGCCTTTAGATCTATGAGAAAGCTAATGTTTCTTTGATATTGGTAAGGGTGTAAAGAGTACTCAATGTTGTGGAGTGGTCTGGGGAAAATATCCTCATTTGAGCAGGGATTTTCCTACTCGGGGTAGACTATCTTGAGGAGATTTTAATTTAAGTTAACAGCATATCACGTCGCCTTATATAAATTTTTATGTGACGTTTACTTGCGTTAGCTAGATGTCCAAATATAGTGATAGTCCTTCGGTGTTGGCGTACAGGCGTTTTGTCGGAGCAGTACGACCTTTAGGGCCCAGGGCATTACAGACATCTTAGCCTTAGTCGTCCATACTATAGTGTGCCCTCCAAATTCTGGAAGATTATGTGGAAATGCTTTAGTTGCTAGAAGCCATTTTCGGACACGCAGCAGCAGTTTCGGGTGTACAAAAGCACCAGTTCCTTGGTTCCCTATGGTGTTTCTGATGTCGAGGCCAAGCAGGGTAAATAGATGGGTGGTTAACCGACAGATTCGCTCCTGTTATAATATCACAGCAAGGGTAAAAATAGTGTCTTGCACACTCCTGGATTTATATCGGCTCGAGGATCCTCTGGCCCCACTGACTACTGCTGCTCAGAATAAAGATGGCCTTCTAATCTGTAGATAATGAGTCTGATCCTCATGTTTCAAGTTATCTGACTCCAGGCTTACCCATTGAAGGAGGAAATTGAGACGGGATGAATTTGATGAAATGTATGGTATTACAGATTTTCGGATAACAGCAATGATATGAGTCTTATTGGTTTCCCACTACACCCCCCGGTGAAAACAGATGTTTTGGGAGTAATAGGCAATGTTAGTAAGAACAGGACGTCTTCCAATCCCAGCGGCAGATTTGGGTGCAGCTCTTGATCTGTTAGGAGGCAGTCAGTTAACTGATGATATTTAGGAAAGGTACCCTAATCTTTTTGATGAAAGACACCACCTTGATATCTCCTGATATAAGCTCAATCACAGCATCAGGACTAAAGACACCACAGGCCCCCCATCAGGACACGACGCCAGTGGCGTTTACTCAGAGGCGCCCGCACCACAATATGTAACGGAATGTGACCAAATGCTAAAAGATCGGCATTATGAACCCTCATAATTCACCGTGGGCTTTCACCAGTGAGTATTGGTTAAAAAGAAGGATGGGGATTCGTTTTTTGTGCACTCTGACTACCGTACCTTACAAAATTACAATAGTAATGGTACTTACACCCAATGCCAACGATTAGATCATCCCTTGACGATCCATTCGGTAAGGAACTATGGGTTCCCCCAACGAGGCCTTGCGACGCACGTTCGCATACTGGACCATCGAGTAGAGCCACGAGATCGCCCAAAAACGGCCTTTATGGGGGGATGGCTACCGCTTTTTTTCAATTTCGAAGGATGGCCATTTGTATTTGCCAAACGGATCCCCTCTACGTTTCGCGAGCCGCATTAACCAGTCCTCAACCCAGGTAATTGGGTCATCTATGCCCTAGCATACATTTGAATGTAAATGGTAGTTGATCTATTCCCATACCTTTGAAGACTATTTAAGCCCACCTTTGAATGAAACTCTACATCTTTATTAGCACGAGCAGTGCTTCAAGCTTAATATCATAAGTGTCCAGTTTGCCAAGAATGAATTCAAATTTTTTGTGGGTCTTTTTCAAGTGACCCCAAGGTATACTCCCCCAGAGTCCAGCAAATGTAAGGCCATCTACCAAATACCCCCAAGACAACATTGCGCCAAGGTACGGTCAATTTCCTAGGTGCTACTGGGGTTCTTTCACGCCCATCGAACATTATGCAACCGTAGCACCCCACTGACTAAACTCCCTGCGGCAGAGTGAGAAAGTTTCAATGGGTCCAGCCAGCAGGTAGCTATTCAACAAGCCTTATTTGCCCATCTAACACAGCCCCTGTTTTGGAGTGAACCCAGAATTTTCAAACACGACCGTTTTGAGGATACATACCGTACGCCTCAAGGTGGTTGCAATTGGGGCTTCCTTACAGCGTGATGCTAAAGGACGACACAGCGGTAGCCTCTACTTTTCAACTACGGAAATTTGCGTGGATTTCGGATTGAAAGGCATTCGCCCCCATCGACTTTGAGGCTCTGGCAGTAGTTTTGAAGCTGTGTACTGACACTTCGGGATCCTTATTTGTATGGAAGGCCTTTTACTCTTCACTGGAACCATCATCCATTAGTAGGTGTTTTTTTAAGAAGCCTACAAGTCTCCGCGTGATGACAAGCTGATGGGTGTCATGAGTTAAATGCACTTTATACACTACCGAATTTGAAATAATAAGCCAGGGGGTCTTGTGAATAAGAGGTACCAGACCTTGCTTTGTACGCAAATCAATTTAAGTGATGATCATCTCAGCCCACAGGTAGTAGCCATATGCACAAGGGAGAAAATCCATTATGGAGAGAGTATTATAGCACTACCTCCGGGAACGTCCCGACCACCGAGACGAGGCTGCCATTATGCCTTGAAGAGTTTGAAAATGCGTGATGGATTTGCTGTATCAATACAAGGCCTTCTCAATGACGTGATATTGCAGCAGCTCGTGAATTCCAAGGGCATTACTGTGAGGAAGCACCTGAATAAGCCCAATGGTTCAGAAGATGCACACCACCCAGGTATCCTTAGGACCTACTGCAAACCTCCGGGATCAGTATTACCTTCCTCACAGATGCTTGCAAACCGTTCGATAAAATACGTTGCCATCATTGCCAAGGCCTGCCAGCCGAGAGAAAGGGCGTTTCCGGAGAGGCACCACTTGCAGCTTTGCCAGAAGTAACTCTTCAGCCACTCGAACAAGAGTCTTCGGCTATTTGATTTGACATTGGCAAGAGGTCTTCAAGCGGTGCTCATCGCTTACCTTCTCGTTATTAATCGACCATTACACTAGGTATCTTCCAATTGATCCCCCTCTTTTCCAAAGGAAGCTTAACATTGTAGGCTGATTGCATTATATTGACACTTTTGGGACCTTATTCGGCCCTCCACGAACGATTCTCACTGTGCGACAACGGGTTTGGAATTTGCAATCGACTTTTCCGACAGGTATGTGAAGTGCTTAAAAGTTAAAACCAATTGTGACAAAATATTCACCTCCCAAGCTTAACGGGATATGGTAGAAACGTGCCTAATAGGGTTGTTACAAGGATTGCCCTCCCCTCTATTTTAGCAGAACAATACACCCGGACGCTGGGTTAAGTTAATTCCCCATTAAGATGCTCTCAACACCGCAGTCATCATCAATATTAACGAAACGCCGCTGTTACTTGCTTCTGGAAGAGACACTCTTTCCCAAAGTCTCTTGACTACCAATTTTTCATAGAGGCTGATGAAGACATATCTGTCTCGGCGGCTCCTTCAAGGGCAAATACGAAAAGAAAGCGCGAGATGACTGCTGTTACAAACATTCCGTAATATCCGAGAACGAATGGACACACGATTACAATCTCGTGCCAAGAGGAAGGTTTTAAAACCAGAGGTAGGAGATCTTGTACTTGATACGTGTCTTTCACATCGTGTAATGCGGCGACACATCGATCCAGGCTAGGGCCTCGTTGCAAGGACCAGTTAGAGTACTAATAACAAACATGGCCCAGTCATCATATATCTGTGAGGGTCACCCGATTTTCGTCCACACAAGGAGCTCTCGGTTATCACGTCAATCTCACTCAAGGAAATACATCGTCCGCGAAGAGTTCGAGTTTATGAGGCCACCTGTTGAAGATAATCCCATGATGTTGCCAGAGGACTCCCTGAAATCAACCAGGAGATTGTTACCTGCCCCTAGTGGAGAGAATAGAGACCAGGCAAGCCCCCGAAAACCCCATACTTCGCGACTAGAATACGCATACAATCGATTATATTTGATACAACTATAGGGCTTTAGGACACCACTAGAACGGGGAGCATGTTTCAGAGGGAGTCGGTCTGTTCTACAAAGGTTGCGAGCACCAGTTGACTCACAAGTCTTGTTTGCTACTATCTAGATTATACTTGTAAAGTACCACTAATAACCTTTCTCTCTAGTTCGCAGTTTTCGAAGTCCTGGGTTGGGTGCTCTTCAACAGATCACCAAAACCTACAGCAGCTTTCTGCTTAATGCTTCACGCAACTCCAGTTCCAGATCTCCTGAACCTCAACACCAGTGAAGGTGTTTTACATAGTAGGGGGGTGTTGTAGTGGACTGATTATAAAATGACAGCTTTTAGAAACCCCACTTATGGATTTCTCCCTCGGCTCAAGCCTGCTTACTCTGTAAACGCGAAAATGTCCCTCAAGAAGAAACTCCACGGGATCCTCACTGCCAGGTAGTAAGGGCCATATCGCTCCTCTCGCCCTTAACACAAACTGATGGGCGGACGAAGCTGTGCTGGAGCGTAGAACACGGCTGTCGTGGAAGGCGAAGACCCCATCCCTTGTTAAAGAAGAGAAGGACCCTGCGCCAAAGCTTAAAAAAGAACGCAATAAAACTACAACTAAAATTCCTCGCCTCATTTTATGTTAATCTGTTTCTTCCGATTAATCAAATCCTGATAGTACCCTGGGAAAATACTTTGTGCTCCCGTTACTATATCTCAGTATATATGCCCCACGCGTCCCTCACCAACGTGGAGCACCATCTTAAGGGGATAGTGGGTGTAAGGAAATACAAAAATAAGAAACTAATTTAGTTATAGTTAAAAGTTTTTCTTTTTAATTAATAACTTAGCATTTTTTTCAGTTATGCCTTATATCTTAAAAGATCTTTTATCATCTGAGGCATATTAAATTTTTTTATTAATAGTTTTACACATTTCCATCTGTAAAATTTGCCTAACTTACCAAAAGAATATAAAGTAAAATTTAGTTAACGTAAAAGTTACGCACCTTGCTACTGTGCTCCTTGGGGCACAGGTGTATACTTGGGTGATCCTCATCCCCTGTGGGCAGATCGGCTGTCAGGGCATGAGGTCAGGAGGCACCGACCCTAGGCCTGGGCTTGTCCTCTGTTCTTTTTTGTGTATTTTAACGTCAGGCATACGCATCTTTGAACACGGTATTTGTTTGTTTGTTTTTTGGTTGTGAGAAAAGTGTTTGTTACACGTGGCAAGGTATTCGTCTCGATAATAGACATCCAGCAAGTGAGTAATAGGCTGGTGCTCTTTTTTTTTTTACACTTCGTTTTATAGTGGCTTCCCCATTTTTCTTTTTCTCGTATAGTGTAAGCGAAGTTCATAAGTTTCTTTTAGCTTAAAAAGGAACTAATTCAGTTCCCATTTTTTAGTATCTCTTTTTAATTGTTTTATTACTTTTTAAATAACGCTTTCTTCCTCAATTATCTCATAATAAATACTTCATGGGTCCCCTGTGGAGTTTTGTTTTTCTTTTGATATTAAATAAAAGTTTTTGCTGAAACTGAAGGAAAGCAGATCATTAAATTCCAAATATCCTTATCCCTAATCCTTTACACGTGGTGAAATTCCCGTGCGTCGTCCCCTCCTCGCTCGGTTTATACGTCTTTGCCATTCTTTTATCTCGCTGGTTTTTTATTAATACACTTTATACAACACACATTCCAACATTGGCACCCTATCTGTCCCTCCTTTCCACAATGCTAATTACACATTCACTTCTTACAAAGTACTCTCGTTACCCGTACGTACTAAACGGGTGGTGGCAGTGAGCGCTACTGTTCTACCCTTTAATAAACCGTGAGACAAGAAAATTGAGATTTAGTATAAATTTGAGGCTCGTAGCGCTACGTATACTTATACTTAATATTATTAATGTTATTAAAACAGTTATAATAGAAATTTTGGCAATAATACGAATAAGTAAATTAAATAATAATAATAATAATAATAATAATAATAATAATAATAATATAATTAATATAATATTATTTTTTTTAAAATTAAGTTTTTTCAAATGTTTTATCAAAATTCTCTTTATTCTCACTTTTTATCATCATTATTGTTATGATTATACAATTCTGGGTAATTATTACCATTAATTTACACGAATAATTACCGGAAATTCACCAAAGAATCGAAAAAAATAAACGTCATTTTTTTGGCATATTTTGCAGTATACCACAAAGGCTATATTTCACTAGATTTTGCCGCTTTTTTCGACTTTTTGGGAATGTTTTTTCTTTAACCTTTCTTTATATTAATTGGCACAATTCCTGTTATTATCATCATCATTATCATGATTAATCACTCCATTATGAATTCGTTATCATCATCATATCATCATTATCATCTCATTATCATCATTATTGCAATTGATCATCATTATTGCAATTGTTATCATTATCATTGCAATTATTGGAGTTATAGTATATATTTTTGCAATACATACTATAAACCACAACAATAATAATAGTATAACAATAATAAATAACATAATAACGATTTTATAATATTTTATATCATTATCTTACAATTAGTATCGTTATTACTGTAAATTATTTACTGTTAAAATTAATTAATTTTGCAATTATACAACAAGAACAAATAATAATAATGTAATATAACAATAATACTACTATAACAATATTATAACAACTAGCATTATTATTATTATACTTATACTTATTATTATTATTGTTATTATTACAGTTATATAGATTTTTTGGCAACAATCTAATAATTAAAGATATAGTAATAATAATAATATAATAATACTAATAATAATAATAATAATAAATAAATACTATGATAATATTCAAATGTTATCAAAATTCTCTTTATTCTCCACTTTTATCCATCATTATTGTTTGATTAATACAATTCTGGTTAATTATTATCATTATTGCCCTAATAATTCCCGAAATCACCAAAGAAATCGAAAAAAACGTCATTTTGGAGATTCTCTGAAAAGGCTATATTTCGCTAGAATTTTGTCCTCTTTTTTCGAAAAAAAAAACTTTTGGGAATGTTTTTCTTATAACTTTTTTTTATATTATATATGGACCCAATTCCTGTTATTATCATCAATTATTATCATGATTATCATCATTATTATCGTTATCATCATCATTATCATCATTATCATCATTATCATCATTATTATTGCAATTATTGGAGTTATAGTATATATTTTTGCAATAATACTAATAACCACAATAATAATAATAGTATTAACAATAATAATAACCATAAGAACGATTTTATAAATAGTATTTACATCCTTATCTTAATAGTATCGTTATTAACTGTAATATCACTTGTTATACCATAATTATTTTTGCAATTATGCTACCAGTATAAAATTAATAATAAAAAAAAAAATAGAAATAATAACAATAAGAATAATAATAAAAATATTAATAACCCACTAGCATTATTATTATTATAATTATACTTATTATTATTAATGTGTTATTAATACGTTATAATAGATTTTTCTTGGCAATAATACTACTAATTAAGATAATAGTATAATAATAATAATAAATAAATAATAATAATAAATGATAATGATACAATCGATAATGATAATGATAATAATAATAATATAATAATAATAATAATAATATTAATACATATTAAAATGTTATAAAAATTTTCTTTATTCCTCACTTTTATCATCATTATTATGATTAATACAATTACTGGTACTTATTTCATTATTCCCCTATTAATTGGCCGAATTACCCAAAGAAATCGAAAAAAACGTCATTTTGGAGTCTACTCGCAAAAGGCTATATTTCGCTAGATTTTGGCCAGCTTTTTCGACCCTTTTGGGATGGTTTTATCTTATACCTTTTTATATTATATATGGACCCACTTCCCTAGTTATTATCATCATCATTTCATGCTATTAATCATCATTATTAGAAACTCGGTTTACCATTATCATTATCTCATGTTTGCAATAATTATCCTCATTATTTGCAATTGTTATCATTATTATTACAATTATTGGAGTTATTAATATATATTTTTTGCAATAATACTAATAACCACCACACCAATAATAATAGTATATAATGAATAATAACAATATACGATTTTGTATAATAACATCATTTTTATCATTACTTAATTAGTATCGTTATTACTGATTATTACTGTTATAATAATTTATTTTTGCATTATTACTACAGTACAAATAATAATAATGATAATATGACAATAATAATCTATAATAACAATATTATAACCACTAGCATTATTTTATTATACTTATACTTATTATCCTTATTGTTATTATTACAGTGATAATAGATTTTTTTGCAATAAATACTATAATTAAGATATAGTAGGTAATAATAATAATAAGAATAATAATAATAATAATAATAATAATAAAAATATAATATAATTTAATAATATTCAAATGTTATGAAAATTGTCTTTATTCTCACTTTTATCAATCATTATTGTTATGATTAATACAATGTCTGGTAATTATTATCATTTATTAACCCTAAAATTGTCCCGAATCACCAAAGAAATGCGAAAAAACGTCATTTTGGAGTATACTCTCAAAAGGCTATATTTCCGCTCTATTTTGCCGGCTTTTTTCGAGACTTCTGGGAACGTTTTTTCTTTATACCTTTTTTTATATATATCTAACTGGACACAATTCCTTTTATTATTGGGTAGTGTACGGCTGCGCACCTGCAGCTGACTCTAAGGTCGATCTCGTCCTGGACTGGCATCGTCCTCGGGCGCCGAGTGGTTTAGGCCGGGTCTTTATCATTGCCACATGTCTGCCTTCTCTACCACGGAATAAAGGACGTGGGGAACTCTTCTGCAATGCTGCCATTGCTAGGATGAGACGTCCGGCTCTAGCTTCCACCAACGATGGCGGGCAGTGTTAAGAAATATGAACATGGTTATAAAAATACACCAAAAGAACGTATTTTTAAACCAAGTCCCTCAGTTACTTATGGATGGTGTTGAAGCCTCCGAGAAATAAAAATTTATTTAATTTCCCAGTCCCCATACCGTAGATAGTTAAGCCCGAAATGTACAATTTTCGCGTAAATTGTACATTACCAGTTTCCTTAGCTATCCTGTCACAATAGCCCCTGACGAGGGTAAGGGTCGTTACATAGTTTGTTCTTCGCTTTTTTTTTTTTTTTTTCTTTTTCCTCT
Organism: Penaeus monodon; assembly: GCF_015228065.2. Taxonomy (NCBI): domain Eukaryota; kingdom Metazoa; phylum Arthropoda; class Malacostraca; order Decapoda; family Penaeidae; genus Penaeus; species Penaeus monodon. Next base: position 16,291 of record NW_023659146.1, read on the forward strand.
CTTTTCATGGTTGTTTGGGGTCTTTTTGGGGTTGTATTCGACTGGCCGGTAGTCAACAACTTATTTTTGCATACTTCTTCTTTGCTTATTTTCTTCGCCTTCGCGCCAATGCCTGGTGCTGGGCTGAGGGTCTTTTTCGGGTAAAATACCCCTAGTTTTTGTGAGGGAAGACAGTTTCGGCCTGACTTCTGTGTGTAACTGTGGTCCTGTGGGGGCGTTCTCGGGTGTTTCGTGTGCTCCTTTGGATTTACTTTGTGGATTTACCTCCGCTTCAGCCAGGATTTGCCGAGTTTGTCTCCACAAAGCTAGTATTATTTAGTGGTTGTTGGTGTAGGAGACACCTGGTCTCTTTTGGATTTTGACGTGTGACACGTTTCATCACCACTGTGGGGTGCACTCTCTCCTCTATCCCAAAGCAGCCTTGTGACTCAAAGTATCAGAGTACAAAAGGACCACTTCACACAGAAGGAACCCTGCTTGAGGAATTCCTAACCTCCAGTGTGCCATTTTCTTGATTTTAAAAACTAAGTCGTTACTTTAAAATTTCCCTTCCCTTAGCTCCAGGATCGTACCTCCTGGGAGGAAAGGCTTTATTTCATTAAGTCTCGCCCATAATAATTTCAGGCCATTTTACATTTTTACTTTCGTTTACTTTGTCTCGATTTGTTGTCTTGATACCCTGCCTGACCTTGTGGGTGTCAGGGAGTCCGTGCTTTTTGTGGTCCCCCTTTTGCGTTTATTCTGTTATTTGGCCTTCGACGCTAGAATTACATATTTCTTATTTTATATATCTAATCAATTTCTTAGTTTGTTTTACACAGTGTTTTTTATTCAGAGTTTAACAGCACCAGTTTTTATTTATTTTTTTTTTTTTCGTTAATTTCCATTTGGGTTGGAGATTACCTGTTCTATTATGGATGCATGTGTTTATGCTAACACTCTGTTTCAAAAATACTTTATGGATTTGGGACGCCACTTAGGAGTGAAAAATACACTAAGTCACTTTTGAGTATATCTGGTGTGGTTTTTCAAGTGGCAATCAACCCACACCGCTGTGATCAAATTGAGGTGATGTACGCATCCACTGAAATTTTCCCCATGACTGAATTCCTTAGACCTCCCTAATAGTGCGATTTTTGCTTCAATAAATAAATATCATAGCTATCGTAGAGTCTTCACTCGGTCCCAGTCAAATGAACAAATGATATTTTACGACATCCTTAAGTTCTGTTCAGACTAAGGGTGAATGCTTGAAAACTTTCTTGGGCTCGGTTCTCCTTAACAGCACATTGCTGTTACTCTACGCGCAACCCTGAAAGGCTGTAAGCAGGCTAGATGAATCGGAGTATATTAAGCTGATACTCTGAACAGACCATAACGTTGCTATACCGGTTCCCACTTCCAGCAGGGTGGATGGCTCAAAAAACTGAAAGGGAAAGAAGAATTTTATTGATCTTCATTTTTCTTTCCAAACAAACACGTCCCCACGCAGACGCCTCGCCCTACGCTTAATCTCCCTTTTTCACATTACACACTTACACTCCAACATCAGCACATACATCCTGTACTTTCCTTACACCCTTCTTTCATACAACATTCCCACACCCCAATACACAACACACACGGGTTTCCCAAACCTACTAATCGGGTGGTGGCAAGCGGTGGCCGTAGGACCTGAATCTTACATCTTTCACTGCGACGAATCTTTTCCCAATTTAAACTTATTCTTTCGTTAAGCCCGAACTCAACCAGACATATTGAATTCTACTGGGTCTAACGCCCCGCTACATTATCATCATCATTACATTATTAATCATCATTATATCGTTATCATCATCATTATCTTCATTATCATCATTATCATCATCTTATCAACATTATTGCAAATTATTCTCATCATTATTGCAATTGTTATCATTATTTATTGCAATTACTTGGAGTTATAGTAGATATTTTTGGCAATATACTAAGAACCACACAATAAATAATAGTATACAATAATAAATAACAATAATAACGATTTTATTAATAATTATTTTTATATCATTATGTTAATTAGTATCGTTATTACTGTAATTATTTACTGTTATAATAATTATTTTTTGCAGTTATTTACCAGTTACAAATAATAATAATGATAATATTAACATAATAATACTAATACAATATTAGAACCCACTAGCATTATTATTATTATACTTATACTTTTATTATTATCTAATTGTTATTATTACGTTATAATAGATTTTTTTTGGCAATAATATATAATTTAAGATAATAGTAATAATAATAATAATACATTAATAATAATAATAATAATATTATTTCAAATGTTATCGAATTCTCTTTATTCTCACTTTTAATTTATCATTCAATTTATTTTATATGATTAATAATACAATTCTGGTAATTATTATCAGTATTACCCTAATAATTTCCGAAATCACGCAAAGAAATCGAAAAAAACGTCATTGGGGGGGGGGGGGGGGGGGAGTATACTCTGAGACTCAAGGCTATACATAGTCGCTAGATTTTGCCGCTTTATTCACTTTTGGAATGTATTTTTTTAAATATCTTTTTTTATAATTATATATGGACTTCAATTCCTGTTATTAATCCTCCATCATTATCCATGATTATCATCCTTATTATCGTTATCATCATCATTATCTCATGATCATCTTATCATCAGTATTGCGCAATTATTATCAATATTATTGCAATTGTTATCATTATTATTGCATTATTGGAGTTATAGTATATATTTTTGCAATAATACTATAAACGCACAATATAATAGTAATAACCAATAATAATAACATTAATAAACGATTTTATAATGGATTAATTTACATCATTATCTTACTTATATCGTTGTTACTGTAATTATTACTGTTATAGATAATTATTTTTTGTAATTATACTACCCACGTCAAATAATAATAATGACAATAATAACAATAATAATACTAAAAAAATAACAATAATTATAACCACTAGCATTATTATTATTATACTTATACTTATTTCTTATTATTGTTATTATTACAGTTATAAAAGATTTTTTGGCAAAAATACTAATAATTACGACATATTAATAATAAACTAATAATAAATGAAATCACATATATATCAATACAATAATAATCTAAATTAATAATAATAATATAATATAATAAATAATCTTCAATACATTATGTTTTACAATATTCTCTTTATTCGCACTTTTATCATCATTATTGTTATTGAATTATATATAATATCGGTAAAATCTAATTATTATTACTCCTAAATAAATTACCGAAATTCACCAAAGAAATCGAAAAAACTATTATTTTGGAGTATATACTCTCAAAAGGCTTATTATTTTACGCTAAGATTTTGTCCGCTTTTTCGACTTTTGGTGGAATAGTTTTTCTTAATAATCCTTTTTTTATATTATATATGACACAATTCTGTTATATAATCATCTACATACATTATCTATGTATTATCACATTATTATCGTTATCCATCTACTACATTATCATCAATTAATCATCATCATTATCATCATTATTGCAATTTTTATCATCATTATTTGCAATTGTTTATCATTATTATATGGGGCAATTATTGGAGTTATAGTAGATATTTTTTGCAATATTCATCAATACCACAACAATAATTAATTAGTATAAACAATAATAACGATTTTTTAAGAATAATTGATATATCATTATCTTTGTGTTGGTATTCGGTGTATTGTTTATAGCGTGTGTGTAATTTGATATTACTGGTGTTCTATGTGTGTGTGTTATGATGTTTATGTGTGTTTGTTTGTGCTGTGTTGCTGGTACCGCATGATCTATAGGATAGTAATGAATGGTATTTAGTTATGATAGCATATGTCAGATTATCTATTACGTGTCTAATATACGTGATTGTTAATAAAACCCGACTGAGCATTATTATTCTATTATACATTATATACTATAGTATTATTATTGTTATTCTTACGTTATAATAGTTTTTTTGGCAATAATACTAATAATTAAGAGAATAGTAATCATAAATGAATCATAATAATAGAATAATAAAAAATAATAATAATAATAATATTAAATAATATTCACATGTTATCAAAATTCTCGTGATTCTCACTTTGATCATCATTATTGTTATGATTTAAAACAATTCTGGTAATTATTATCATTATTACCCTAATAAATTGCCGAAATCACCAAGAAATCGAAAAAAAAACCTCCATTTTGGAGTATAATCTGAAAAGGCTATATTTCGCTAGATTTTGCCGCTTTTTTTGACTTTTGGGAATGTTTTTATACCTTTTTTATATTTTATATGGACCCCAATTCCTGTTATTATCATCATCATTATCATGATTATCATCATTATTATCGTTATCATCATCATTTTCATCATTATCATCATCATTATCATCATTATTGCAATTATTATCATCATTATTGCAATTGTTATCATTATTATTGCAATTATTTGGGGTTATGTATATATTTTTGCAATAATACTAATAACCCACAACAAAAATAATAGTAATAATAATAATAATAAACATAAAACGATTTTATAATAATGTTTATATCATTATCTTAATTAGTATCGTTTTTACTGTAATTATTACTGTTATAATAATTATTTTGCAATTATACTACCATACAAAATAATAACAATGATAATAATAAAAATATAATAATACTAATAATAATATTATAACCACTAGCCTTATTAATTTTTATACTTATACTTATTATTATTATTGTTATTTATTACGCTATAATAGATTTTTTTGCAATAATACTAATAATTAAGATAGTAGTAATAATAGTAATATAATAATAATAATAATAAAAATAATAATAATAATAATAATAATAATAAAAATAATAATATAATAATATAATTGTAATATTCAAATGTTATCAAAATTCTCTTTATTCTCACTTTTATCATCATTTTTGTTATGATTTAATACAATTTTGGTAAATTTCTATCATTATAACCTAATAATTGCCGAAATCACAAAAGAATCGAAAAAAAAGTCATTTTGGAGTATACTCCCGAAAAGGCTATATTTGGCTAGATTTTTGCCGCTTTTTCGACTTTTGGGAATGTTTTTCTTATACCTTTTTTATATTATATATGGACACAATTCCTGTTATTATCATCATCATCATCATCATCATCATCATTATTACGTTTCATCATCATTATCATCATTATCATCATTTATCTTCACCATTACATCATTTTTTGCAATTATTATCATCATTATTGCAATTGTTATCATTATTATTGGGAATTATTGGGAGTTATAGTATATATTTTTGCAATAATACTAATAACCACAACAATAATAATTAATAACAATAATATAACAATAATAACGATTTTATAATAATTATTTATATCATTATCTTAATTAAGTAATCGTTATTACTGTAATTATTACTGTTATAATAATTATTTTTGCAATTATACTACCAGTAAAATAATAATAATGTTTAAAAATAACAATAATAATACTAATAAAAATATTATAACCCCCTAGCATTATTATTATTATATTTAATATTTTATTATTATTGTTATTATTACAGTTATAATAGGTTTTTGGCAATAATACTAATAATTAAGATAATGGTAATAATAATAATAATAATAGTATAATTTTTAAAATAATAAATAATATTAATAATTAAAATTTTT
>NW_023659147.1:5000-10000 GCF_015228065.2 Penaeus monodon
ATATCTATATATATATATATATATATATATATATATACATATATAATACATATGTTTATATACATATATTATATACCACACACACACACAACTACATCATAACATCTCTCTGCTCTCTCGCTCTCTCTCTGTCTCTCTCTCATATATATATTATATATATATAATAATATATATATATATATATATATATCTTATATATTTATATATATATATATATTATATATATATATATATTACCATATTTATATATATATATATATTTTATATAATATATATATAGATATTAATATATATATATATATAGATATATATATATATGATATTTATATATATTATAATATATATATATATATATATATATATATATATATATATATAATATATATTTATATAGAATAATGTATATATATATATATCTATATTCTATGTATATATGTGTCACAACAACCACAGAGAACACACTTACACACACATACACACACCACACACACAGACCACAACACACCAGCCCCCTCACCCACACACAAATATATATATATAATTATATATATATAATATATAATATATATATATATATATTATAATATTTATATATATATATATAATATATATATATATCATATATATATATATAAATATCTATATATCTCTCCATATATATATCTTCTATATATATATTATATAGAAAGATATTTATCTAATTTATATATATAAATATATTATTTACCTTTATGTAATCATACATATCGAGAGAGAGTATATAAACTATATATATATGATATATATATATATCTATATAGATATATATATAATATATATATATATATGCAAATATCTATATATACATATATATATATCTAAATATATATAGATATATATATATATAATATATACATACTGCTCATATATATACATATATATATATTTTTTCATGATGTCTGTTGTATGTATATAGATATATATATACATATATAGTTACGATAACTTATATACACAATCGCACTCACACTAACTCTCACACTCACACTCACACCACCCACACACACACACACACACTCATACATACACACACAGACACACACAAACACAGACACACACACAGACACACACACACCAAACAGAACACACACACACACACCACAGACGCAGAGCGGCACAGACACATACGCACACACACACATACACCACACACTTACACACAGAACCACACACACACACACACAGATATATAATAATATATATATATATTATATATTATATATAATAGATATATATACACTACAACACACACAACACAGACCACACATACACACACACCACACACACACACACACACACACACACACACACACTATATATATATATATATATATATATATATATATATATATATATATATAGGTAACATACTATATATTATAGATTTTATATAGATTTATATATATATGTATATTAGATATATATACACACACACACAGACACACACCCACACCACACAGAAACAACACACACACCACACACACACACACACATATATATATAATATATCGTCTATATATATATCTATATATATATATATATCTATATATATTTCATATATGTCTGTATGTACATGTCTGTATATATACATATATATATATATATTATATAGATATATTATATATATATAATACATATATATATACATATCTATATAATATCTGTTGATTGTAATTTATATATATAATATATATCAATATATATATATATATATAGATTCTGTATAACACACACACAAGAACACAACACACACACACACACACACCACACACACACACACACACACACATATATAGATCTCTCATATCTCTATCATACTATATCTATATCACCTATATAATATACCTATACATATTATATACTATATATATATATATATATATATATCTCTAAATATATACATCTACATACATATACTATACCTTCCCATACCTATATCTCTCATTATCTCTCTCTATATATTATCTATCTCTCTATCTATACATTATATATATTATATGCATATCTATTATGATTGGATACACCAGTGGGTCATTTGTCGCTGTGCGAAAATGTGTTAACTTGAAAAGGCATTACCTGGGCATGTGTTACCATTGAAGGACCTGGGCAAACTGACAGCACCTGGCTGGAGCGGGAGGAGCGGATAAGAAGCCGAGAGAGGGAGTTTGGTGCTGCTCCTGTGGACAGACCTGTGTGTGCCTTTGTGCCCTGCTAACCTTTGTGTTGCCCTGTTATAGCTGTGACATGCTGGTGTCCCTCCTGTATTGTGCCTATGAACAGTGTACGGGTAATCCCTTGTTGTAATAAAGTGAAGACTGTCATTTTGTGGTTTATTTCGTGCCCTGCCTCGCCACTTGGCGTTTCCCCTGTGTGTTCTGGGACGCTGTGGTGCTCGGTTGCCTCTTGGAGCTGTTCAGTTTTTCACGACCCCTAGTGGATAGCACGCCGTCTGCCTAGCCTGCCTTGTGTTGGTAGCAGAGAGACGAGGCGGTCGGCGTAACAATACATATGTGTATATGTATATATATATGTAAATATATATATATGTACATATATATATTTATATGTATATACATACATACATATATATATATATATATATATATATATATATAGATATAGATATATATGTTGTGTGTGTGAGTGTACATATATATGTTATATATATATGTTTATATATATCATAGATCTATATATATCCTAATATATAAAAATATATCTAAAATATATATATTGAAACATATATATATATATATCTATATATATATAATATAATATATATATCAGATTCTACATATTTTTTTATATATATATAAATATATCTATCTATCTATCTATATATATCATATATAATATCATAATATATTATATATATTTTGTGTAATCTACCTTACTACATACAAATATGTATGTATCTATATAAATATTTTTATATAAATCTATATATCTTACTGGATATCTATCATATATATATATCTTATCTCATAAACATATCTCTATTATCTCATAATATCTACTATCTTATTTATATCATATAATATGTCTCTATATACATATATTTATATATCTATATATTTATTCTATAAATGTATATATATATACATATTTTCTTATCTATATTATATATATCTGACTATCTATATATATATATATTTATTATATAAATGTATATATATATATATACATACTATAATACATATATATTTATTTATATATATTATAATATATATATATATATATATATATATACATATATTTATATATCTCTCTCAATCTATATATATATATAAAATATATATATATATATATAGATATATATATATATATATATAATATATATTTATACATATTATTTATATATCTATATATATATATAATATATATATATATATATATATATATCTATATAGATATATAATATATATATATATATATATATATTACACACACACAAACACACACACACATACATACATACATGTGGTATGGTATATATATATATATAAATATAAATATATATATATATATATTTAATCCATATATATAATTATATATTTATATATATCATATGCTGAATCTTATATATATATATATCTCTCTCATATACATCTATTACATAATATATATATATAGATCTATATAATATATTATCTATCTCTTGGTATATATATCTCTATCTATATATATATATATATATATATATATTTAGATATATACTATATATATACACACACACACACACACACATATAATATATTATATAATATAATATATATATTATATTATTAATAGTATATATAACCACACACACACCGCACAACACCCCACATACACCACACACCCACACACACACACACACACACCACACACACACACACGACAAATATATATTATCTATATATATATATATATTAATATATATATATATATATATATGTGTGTGTGTTGTGTGTGTGTGTGTGGTGTGTGTTGTGGTGTGTGTGTGTGTGCGTGTGTGTGTGTGTGTATGTATGTTTGTGAATTTATATATATATATATAACTATTTATATATATCCATATATAGTATATATATATTATTATATATATATCATATAATATATATATATATAAGAAGTAGATAGATAGATAGATACACACAGACACACAACACACACACACAGAGGGACCACACACCACACACACCCAAACGCACACCACACACACCCACAGCGAGAAACAAGAGAATCAACACACTTATTTTCTCTCTTTGTCTCTCTTTCTTTCACTAACTTTCTCTGAAAGAAAGTGAGCGAGCGAGAGACGAGAAAAAACAAATGAGGAGAAAAGGTTTGCTTTTGTAATTCCGTGTGTTGGCGCGGACGACAGAAAAAAAAAATACATTTATTTATATATATCTGTAACTATCTGATATATAGTATAATTATATATATATATTTTATATATTATGGAATTATATTATATGAAATTATATATTATAAATATATATATCTATATATATCTATTAGTGTATAGTATGTATGTCCATATATATCTATATCTATATATATATATATTATATATATATATATATATATATATATATAATATAGAGCAACTGTGTGGGCAAGCAAGTCCAAGTCAGTGCTGTGTGCCCAAGCCCGGTAAATTAGAGAGAATGATTACCTCAAAAGGTAACGCTGGCACTCTCCGTGGAAGGAAACTGGGGACCCAACCCCGTACTCACTCCAAGAGCCGCCACAACATGAAAACTACAATAAGTATCTGCTGTGACCACCAGCGGCTCAACCTGAACCTTACGTTAAGAAAAAAAGGGCAACGGTGGCAGAAAGTGGGTTAGAGTATGGTCTCAAGACTGTCATACAACAGCAATCTGAGTTCGAGGTTTCGAGTCACCCGGCCGGCGTGTTTGTTCCCCTTGGGCAAAACTTCACCTCGATTGCCTACCTAGCCACTGGTGGCC
>NW_023659148.1:0-22015 GCF_015228065.2 Penaeus monodon
TTTTCATTTTGGAATTTTTCTTATCCTTTTTTTATATATATATGCAAATTCTTTATTTATCATCTTTATCATATTTATATATCTTTATACTATTTTATCATATATATCACATTATCTATCAAATATTATCATTATCAATTATATATCATTATTCATTTTATCATTAAATTTTTATATATATTATATCTATTAATTTTAATAATATTAATCATTACATATTATATTGAATAAATAATAATAATATTTTATAATAATATCAACAATTATAATATAACATTATTATAATAATTATATTTATAACATAATTATTATTTGCATTATACTATTATTAATATATTATATTAATAAATATTTTTGAATTATATATAATAATAATAATAATAATAATATAATAATATAATAATAATAATAATATATAATAATTTTAATAATAATATAATATATAAATTCTTATTTATATTAATTATCTAATTCCTATTCACTTGTATAATTCATTATTGCCTATAATCTCGAACTCATTATTCGAAATATTGCGATTTTCGATATTAAAGTATTTTCTGATTTTCCTTTTTGAATTTGGAATTTTTACTTATCTTTTTATATATATTGACCAATTCTTTATATATATCATTATCATATTATACATATTATCATCATTATTATCATTATCTATTATCATCATTATCATTTATCATTATTATCATATTATGTTAATATTATTTTTAATTATCATTAATTATACAGATATATTTTGAATAACTATAATAACAATAATAAATTATAACAATAATAATACAATATTAACATTTATAATTAATTTTAATATTTAATATTTTTTATTATATTATTACTATAATAATTATTTTTCAATTAAATACCAGTCAAAAATAATAATATAACTAACATATATAATACTTAACAATATTATACATTATATTTTATTATTAATATTTTTTTATATTTTATTAATAAATAATTTTTTATGCAATATACAATAATTAAATAATAATAATAAAATATAATAAATAATATAATAATAAATAATAATAATAATATAAATATAATAATATTTAATATTTCAAATGTTATCAAAATTCTCTTTATTCTCATTTTATCATATTATTGTTATGATTAAAATTTCAATTATTAAATATTTACCCTAATAATTCAAAACAAAAACAAATCGCTTTTGGAGTATACTCTAAAATGCTATTTTTCGCTAGATTTTGCCGCTTTTTCGACTTTTGGGAATGTTTTTCTTAAACCTTTTTTATATTATATATGGACACAATTCCTGTTATTATCATCATCATTATCATGATTATCATCATTATTATCGTTATCATCATCATTATCATCATTATCATCATTATCATCATCATTATCATCATTATTGCAATTATTATCATCATTATGCAATTGTTATCATTATTATTGCAATTATTGGAGTTATAGTATATATTTTTGCAATAATACTAATAACCACAACAATAATAATAGTAATAACAATAATAATAACAATATAACGATTTTATAATAATTATTTATATCATTATCTTAATTAGTATCGTTATTACTGTAATTATTACTGTTATAATAATTATTTTTGCAATTATACTACCAGTAACAAATAAAATAATAATGATAATAATAACAATAATAATACTAATAACAATATTATAACCACTAGCATTATTATTATTATACTTATACTTATTATTATTATTGTTATTATTACAGATATAATAGATTTTTTGGCAATTATACTAATAATTAAGATAATAGTAATAATAATAATAATATAATAATAATATAATATAATATAATAATAATAATAATATAATAATAATAAATAATATATAATAATTTTAATAATATTCAATGTTATCAAAATTCTCTTTATTCTCACTTTTATCATCATTATTGTTATGATTAATACAATTCTGGTAATTATTATCATTATTACCCTAATAATTGCCGAAATCACCAAAGAAATCGAAAAAACGTCATTTTGGAGTATACTCTCAAAGGCTATATTTCGCTAGATTTTGCCGCTTTTTCGACTTTTGGGAATGTTTTTCTTATACCTTTTTTATATTATATATGGACACAATTCCTCTTATTATCATCATCGTTATCATGATTATCATCATTATTATCGTTATCATCATCATTATCATCATTATCATCATTATCATCATCATTATCATCATTATTGCAATTATTATCATCATTATTGCAATTGTTATCATTATTATTGCAATTATTGGAGTTATAGTATATATTTTTGCAATAATACTAATAACCACAACAATAATAATAGTAATAACAATAATAATAACAATAATAACGATTTTATAATAATTATTTATATCATTATCTTAATTAGTATCGTTATTACTGTAATTATTACTGTTATAATAATTATTTTTGCAATTATACTACCAGTACAAATAATAATAATGATAATAATAACAATAATAATACTAATAACAATATTATAACCACTAGCATTATTATTATTATACTTATACTTATTATTATTATTTGGGTTTTTTATTTTAAAAAATTTAAAACAGTTATATAATTTTTTGGCAATACATACTAATATTAAGATTAATAGTATAATAATAAATATCATTACTAATAATTAATAATAATAATATATATAATAATAAATAATATATAATTGAATAATATGTCAATGGTTTTATCAAAATTCTCTTTATTCTCACTTTTACATCTTATTGTTTATGATTAATACAATGCTGGTAATTCTTATCATTATTCCCTAATAATTGCCGAAATCACCAAAGAAATCGAAAAAACGTCCATTTTGGAGTATACTCTCAAAGTCTTATTTTCGCTAGATTTTGCCGCTTTTTTCGACTTTTGGAATGTTTTTCTTATACCTTTTTATATTATTATGGACACAATTCTTTATTATCACATCATTATCATGATTATCATCCATTATTATCATTATCATCATAAAAATTATCATAATTATCCTCATCATTATCTCATTATCATCATTATTGCAATGATTACCATCATTAATTGCATTGTTATCATTTTATTGGTCATTATTTGGAGTTATAGTATATATTTTTGGGGCAATAATACTAATAACCCACAACAATAAACTAGGAATAACAATAATAATAACAATAATAACGAGTTTTATAATATTATTTATATCACTTATCTTAATTGTATCGTTATTACTGTAATTATTCCTGTTATATAATTATCTTTGCATTATACTACCAGTCCAAATAATAATAAGATATAATACCAATAATAATCGAATAACAATATTATAACCACTAAGTAGTTTTTTGGCAATAATACTAATAATTAAGATAATAGTAAAATAATAATAATAATAATACATAATAATAATAATAATAATACTAAAATAATACTAATAATTAATAATAATAATATTAATAATCATTCCAATGTTATCAAAAATTCTCTTTATTCTTCTCACTTTTATCATCATTATTGTTATGATTAATACAATTCTGGTATTATTATCATTATTACCCTAATAATTGCCGAAATCACCAAAGAATCAAAAAACGTCATTTTGGAGTATACCTCAAGGCTATATTTCGCTAGATTTTGCCTTTTTCGACTTTTGGGAATGTTTTTCTTATACCTTTTTTTATATTATATATGGACACAATCCTGTTATTATCATCATCATTATCATGATTATCATCCTTATTATCGTTATCACATCATTAGCATCATTATCATCATCATTATCACATTATCATCATTATTGCAATTATTACCATCATATTGCATTTGTTATCATTAGTATTGCAATTATTGGAGTTTATAGTATATATTTTTTTGCAATAATAGCTAATAACCCACAAACAATAATAATAGTATAACACTAATCATAACAATAATAACGCGTTTATAATAATTTTTATATCATTATGCCTTAATTAGTATCGTTATACGTAATTAGTACTGTTATAATAATTATCTTTTGGGCAATTATACTACCAGTCCCAATAATAATAATGAACTAATCACAATAATAATAACTAATAACAATATTATAACCACTAGCATTATTCTTATTGTACTTATACTTATTATTATTATTGTTTATTATTACAGTTTATAATAGATTTTTTTGGCAATAATACTAATAATTAAATAATAGTATAATAATAATAATAATAATAATAGTAATAATAATAATAATAATAATATACATATAATATAATATTAATATATTCAAATTTTATCAAAATTCTCTTTATTCTCACTTTTAATCATCATTATTGTTATGATTAATACATTCTGGTAATTATTTATCATTATTACCCTAATAATTGCGAAATCACCAAGAAATCGAAAAAACGTCATTTTGGAGTATACTCTCAAAAGCTATATTTCGCTAGATTTTGCCGCTTTTTCGACTTTTGGGACTGTTTTTCTTATACCTTTCTTATATTATATATTGAACACAATTCCTGTTATTATCATCATCACATTACATGATTATCATCATATTATCGTTATATCATATTGATCATCATTATCATCATCATTTCATCATATCACATTATTGCATTATACCATCATTATTGCAATTGTTCATTATTATTGCAAATTATTGAGTTATAGTATATCTTTTGCAATAATACTATACCACAACAATATAATAGTAATAACAATATAATAACAATAATAACGAGTTTATAATAGTTATTTATATCATTATCTTAATTAGTATCGTTATTACTGGTAATTATACGTATAATATCATAATTATCTTTGCAATATACTACCAGTCCAAATAATAATAATGATAATAAAACAGAATAATACGAATACAATATTATAACCACTAGCATTATTTTATTATACTTATACTTATTATTATTATTGTTTATTATTACAGTTATAATAGATTTTTTGGCAATAATACTAATAATTAAGATAATAGTAATATATAATAATAATAATAATAATAATGATAATACTAATAATATAATATAATAATAATAATAATAATATTATAAATTCAAATGTTATCAAAATTCTCTTTATTCTCACTTTTAAATCATCATTATTGTTATGATTAATACAATTCTGGTATTATTTCATTTATTACCCTAATCATTTGCCGAAATCCACCAAGAAATCGAAAAAACCGTCATTTTGGAGGATACTCTCAAAAGGCTATATTTCGCTAGATTTGCCGCTTTTTTCGACTTTTTTGGGAAGTTTTTCTTATACCCTTTTTTATATATATATGGACACAATTACTGTTATTATCATCATCATTAATCATGATTATCATCATTATTATCGTTTATCCTCATCATTATCACATTAATCATCATCATTATCCTATTACATCCATTATTGCAATTATTACCATCATTATTGTCAATTGTTATCATTATTATTGCAATTATTGGAGTTTAGTATATATTTTTGCAATAATACTAATAAACACAACAATATATAGTAATAACAATAATAATAAATATAACGAGTTTATAATAATGATTTTCTATCATTTCTTAATTAGTTATCGTTATTACTGTAATTATTAACTGTTATAAATAATATCTTTGCAATTATAACTACCAGTCCCCAAAATAATAATAAATGATACTAATAACAATAATAATCTATAACAATATTATACCCCTAAAAGCATTATTATATTATAACTTATACTTATTTTATTATTTTTATTATTACAGTTATAAAATAGATTTTTTTTGGCAATAATACTAATAATTAGATAATAGTAATAATAATATAGATAATATATAATAATAATCATATATAATAATAATAATAAGTAATAATAATAATAATATTAATAACATTCAAATGTTATCAAAATTCTCTGTATTCTCACTTTTATCATCATTAT
This sequence comes from Penaeus monodon, assembly GCF_015228065.2. NCBI lineage: Eukaryota > Metazoa > Arthropoda > Malacostraca > Decapoda > Penaeidae > Penaeus > Penaeus monodon. The sequence continues at coordinate 5,927 of NW_023659148.1, forward strand.
TGTTATGATTAATACAATTCCTGGTATTATTATCTTATTACCCTAATAATTGCCGAAATCACCAAAGAACTCGAAAAAAAACGTCATTTTGGAGTATACTCTCAAAAGGCTATATTTCGCTAGCTTTTACCGCTTTTTCGGGGGGACTTTGTGGATGTTTTTCTTATACCTTTTTTAATATTATATATGACACAATTCCTGTTTATTATTCATCTGATTATCATATTATCATCATTATTATGTTATCATCAATCATTATCATCATTATCATCATCATATCCATCATTATCATCATTATTGCAATTATTACCATCATTATTTGCAATTGTTATCATTATTATTTCAATGATTGGAGTATAGTATAGATGTTTGCAGTAATACTAATAACCACAATCAATAAATAATAGTAAGAACAATAATAATAACAATAATAAGAAGTTTATATATTTATTATATCATATCTTAAATTAGTATCGTTATTACTGTAATTATTACTGTTATAATAATTATCGTTTGCAATTATACTACCAGCCAAATAATAATAATGGATAATAATACCAATATATACGAATACATATTATAACCACTAAGCCTTATTATTTATTATACTATACTATTAATTCTTATTGTTATTATGACAGTTATAATAGATTTTTTGGCAATAAGTACTTATAATTAAGATAAATCGTATACTAATCATCATAATAATAATACTAAGAATATAATAATAATAATAATAATAATCAATAATAATAATATTATAATAATTCAAATGTATCAAAATTCTCTTTTTCTCCTTTTATCATCATTATTGTTATGATTATCCAATTCTGGTAATTTATTTATCATTATTACCCTAATAATTGCCGAAATCACCAAAGAAATCGAAAAAACGACGTCATTTTGGATTATACTCTCAAAGGCTATATTTCGCTAGATTTTGCCGCTTTTTCGACTTTTTGGGAATGTTTTTCTATACCTTTTTTATATATATATGGACACAATTCCTGTTATTATCATCATCATTATCTGATTATCATCATATTAATCGTTTATCATCATCATTTAATCATTATCATCATCATTAATCATCATTTATCATCATTTTGAATTAATTACGCAATTATTGCATTGTTATCATTATTATTGCAATTATTGGAGTTATAGTATATATTTTTGCAATAATACTAATAACCCAGACATAATAATAGTAATCAAAATACTAATAACAATAATAACGAGTTTATATAATATTTATATCATTATCTTAATTAGTATCGTTATTTACTGTAATTATTACTGTTATAAATAATTCTCTTTGTCAATTATACTACCATTCCAAATAATAATAATGATAATAAACAATCATAATACGAATAACAATCTTATAACCACTAGCATTAGTATTATTATACTTATACTTAGTTATTATTATTGTTATTATTACGTTTATAATAGATTTTTTGGGCAATAATACTAATATTTAAGATAATAAGTAATAATAATAATAATAATAATAATAATAATAATAATAATGAATAATCATAAATAATAATTTAATTTAAATAATAATAATAATATTAATAATATTCAAATGTTAGTCAAAATTCTCTTTATTCTCACTTTTATCATCATTTTTGTTAGATTCATACAATTTCCTGGTAATTATTATCATTATACCCTAATAATTGCGAAATCACCAAAGAATCAAAAAACGTCATTTTGGAGTATACTCTCAAAAGGCTATATTTTCGCTAGATTTTGGCCGCTTTTTCCGACTTTTGGGAATGTTTTTCTTATACCTTTTTTATGTATATATATGGACACAATACCTTTATTATCCTCATCCATTATCGTGATTTTATCATCATTATTAGCGTTATCATCATCATAGCATCATTATCATCATCATTATCTTCATTTATCATCATTAGTGCATTATTACCATCATTAGTGAATTGTTATCATTCTTATTGCAATTATTGGAGTTATAGTAGATTTTTTGCAATAAACTAATAACCACACAATAATAATAGTAATAACAATAATAAGAACAATAATACGATTTTAATAATAATTATTATATATCATTATCTTAATTAGTATCGTTATTACTGAATTATTACTGTTATAATAATTCTTTGCAATTTATACTACCAGTCCAAATAATAATAATGATAATAAACAATACTAATACGATACATATTTAACAAAAAAAAAAATAGCATATTATTAGTATACTTTATACTTATTATTAGTATTTTATTATTACAGTTATGAATAGTTTTTTTTTTTTTTTTTTGTTTTTGCAATAATACTATAATTAGATAATAGTAATAATAAGAATCATAATATATAATGAAAATAATAATAATAATAATAATAATAATAATAATAATAATAATATTATAATATTCAAATGTTATCAAAATTCTCTTTATTCCTCACTTTTATCATCATTATTTTATGAATTAATACAATTTCTGGTATTATTATCATTATTACCCGTAATAATTGCCGAAATCACCAAAGAATCGAAAACGTCATTTTGGGAGTATACTCTCAAAAGGCTATATTTCGCTAGATTTTGCCGCTTTTTTCGACTTTTGGGATGTTTTTCTTATACCTTTTTTATATACTTATATGACACAATTCCTGTTATTATCATCATCATTATCATGATTAGCATCATTATTTATCGTTTTATCAAATCATCATTATCATCATTATCATCATCATTATCATGCATTATCATATTATTGCAATTATTACCATCATTATTGCTATTGTTATCATTATTATGCAATTATTGAGTTATAGTAATATATTTTTGCATAATACTATAACCACAAAATATAATAGTAATAACACTAATATAACAATAATAACGAGATGATAATATTATTTTATATCATTATCTTAATTAGTATCGTTATTACTGTACTTATTACTGGGATAATAATTATCTTTGCAATGATACTACCAGTCCAAATAATAATAATTGATATAATAACAATAATAATACGATAACATATTAAGAACCACTAGCAATTAATTTTATTACCTTATACTTATTATGATTATTGTTATTATTACAGTTATAATAGATTTTTTGGCATAATACTTAATAATTAAATAATAGTAATAATAATATAATAATAATAATAATAATATAATAATAATAATAATAATAATAATAATAATAATAATAATTAATAAATATTCAATGTTATCAAAATTCTCCTTTAATTCCTCACTTTTATCATCATTATTGTTATGATTAATACATTCTGGGTAACTTATTATCATTTATTACCTACTCCATTGCCGAAATCACCAAAGAAATCGAAAAAACGTCATTTTGGAGTATACTCTCAAAAGGCATATTTCGCTAGATTTGCCGCTTTTTCGACTTTTGGGAAATGTTTTTTCCTTATACCTTTTTATATTATTATGGACACAAGTCCCTGTTATTATCATCATCATTATCATGATTATCATCATTATTATCGTTATCATCATCATTTATCATCATTATCATCATCATTATCATCATTATCATCCTCTTATTGCACTTTATTACCATCATTATTGCAATTTTTATCATTATTATTGCAATTATTGGAGTTATGTATATATTTTTGCAAATAATCCAAATAACCACAACAATAATATAGTAATACCAATCATAATAACAATACTAACGAGTTTATAATAATTATTGTTATATCCATCTATCTTAATTTATTATCGTTATTACTGTAATTATTACTGTTATATAATTATTTTTGCAATTATAACTACAAGTCCAATAATAATAATGATAAATGATAACAATAATAAATACGAATACAATATTATTAACCACTAGCCATTATTATTATTATCTTATACTTATTATTATTTATGGTTATTATTAACAGTTATAATAGAGTTTTTTGGCATATACTAATAATTAAAGATAATAGTAATATAATAATAATAATAATAATAATAATAATCATAATAATAATAATATACTAAAATCTAATAATAATAATATTAAAATATTCAATGTTATCAAAATTCTCTTTATTCTCACTTTTATCATCATTATTTTATGATATACATTCTGGTAATTTTATCATTATTACCCCTAATAATTGGGGCACGAAATCACCAAGAAATCGAAAAAACGTCAATTTTGGAGTATACTCTCAAAGGCTATATTTCGCTAGATTTTGCCGCTTTTTCGACTTTTGGAAGGAATGTTTTTCTTATAACGTTTTTTATATTATATATGGACACACATTCCTGTTATTATCATCATCATTATCATGATTATCATCATTATTATCGTTATCATCATCATTATCATCATTATCATCATCATTATCAATCATTATCATCATTATTGCAATTATTACCATCATTATTGCAATTCTTATCATTATTATTGCAATTATTGGAGTTATAGTATATATTTTTGAATAATACAATAACCACTAAGCAATAATAATAGTAATAACAATATAATAACAATAATAACGGTTTTATAATAATTATTTATATCATTATCTTAATTAGTTCGTTATTACTGTAATTATTACTGTTATAATAATTATCTTTTGCAATTATACTACCATCCCAATATAATAATGATAATAATAACGAAAATAATAATACGAATACAATTTAAACCACTAGCATTATTATTTATTATTCTGATACTTTTATTATTATTGTTTTATTATTACCAGTTTATAATAGATTTTTGGCAATAATACTAATAATTTTTTTTTTTTTTTAAGATAATACGTAATAATAATCATAATAATAATATAATATACTAATAATAATAATAATAATAATAAATATAATAAAATATAATAATATTCAAATGTTATCAAAATTCTCTTTATTCTCACTTTTATCATCATATTGTTATGATAATACAATTCTGGTAATTATTTCATTATTACCTAATAATTGCCGAAATCACCAAGAAATCGGAAAAAACGTCATTTTGGAGTAATACTCTCAAAGGCTTATTTTCGCTAGATTTGCCGCTTTTTCGACTTTTGGGAATGTTTTTCTTTATACCGTTTTTTAGATTATATATGGACACAATTCCTGTATTAATCATCATCATTATCATGATTATCATCATTTATTATCGTTATCAATCATCATATCATCATTATCATCATCATTATCATCCTTATCATCATTATTGCAATTATTACCATCAATTTATTTCAATGTTTATCATTATTATTGCAATATTAGAGTTATAGTAATATATTTTTTTGCAATAATACTAATAACCACAACAATAATAATAGTAAATAACATAAGAATAACAATATAACGAGTATTATAATAATTAGTTTATCTCATTAATCTAATAGTACTCGTTATTACTGTAATATTACTGTTATAATAAATTATCTTTTGCAATTATACCTCCAGTCCAAATAATAATAATGATAATAAGACAATAATAATACGAATAACAAGATTATAACCACTAGCATTATTATTATTAACTTATACTTATTATTATTTTGTTTATTATTACAGTTATAATAGATTTTTTTTGGCAATAATACTAATAATTAAGATAATAGTAAATAATAATAATAATAATAATAATAATAATAGAAATAATAATAATAATATAATAAAGATTAATAATATTCAAATGTATCAAAATTCTCTTTATTTCTCACTTTTATCATCATTAGTTGTTATGATTAATACAATTCTGGTATTATTATCATTATTAACCCCTAATAATTGGCCGAAATCACCAAGAATCGAAAAAACGTCATTTTGGAGTAGTACTCCTCAAAAGGCATAATTTTCGCTAATTTTGCCGCTTTTTTCGACTTTTGGGAATGTTTTTCTTTATACCTTTTTTATATTATATATGGACCAATTCCTGGTTATTATCATCATCATTACATGATTATCATCATTATTATCGTTATCATCATCATTATCATCATTATCATCATCATTATCATCATTATCATCATTATTGCAATTATTACCATCATTATTGCAATTGTTATCATTATTAATGCAAATTATTGGAGTTATACGTATATATTTTTGCAATAATAACTAATAACCAAACATAGTAATAGTATAACATAATATAACATAATAACGAGTTTATATAATTATTGATTAATTATCTTAATTTAGTATCGTTTATTACTGTAATTATTACTGTTATAATAATTATCTTTGTCAATTATACTACCAGTCAAATAATAATAATGAGAATATAACAATAAAAATACGAATAACAATATTAAAACCCACTAGCTTATTCTTATTATACTTATACTTATTATTATTTTGTTTATTATTTACAGTTTTATTAAAAAATAGATTAGTTTTGGCAATAATACTAATAATTAAGATAAATAGTAATAATAATAATAATAATAATAAATAATAATAATATAATAATAATATAATAATAATAATATAATATTAATAATATTCAAATGTTTCATTCTCTTTTCTCACTTTTTAATCATCATTATTGGTATGATTAATCAATTCTGGTAATTATTATCATTATAACCTAATAATTGCCGAAATCACCAAGAAATCGAAAAAACGTCATTTTGGAGTATACTCTCAAAGGCTATTTTCGCTAGATTTTGCCGCTTTTTTCCGAAACCCCCCCCTTTTTGGAATGTTGTTTCTATACCTTTTTTATATTATATTGGACACAATTCCTGTTATTATCATCATCATTATCATGATTATACACATTATTAGCGTTACATCATCATTATCAATCATTGATCATCATCATTATCATGCATTATCATCATTATTGCAATTATTACCATATCAGTTATTGCAATTGGTTATCATTATTATTGCAATTATTGGAATTTATAGTATATATTTTTGCAATAATACTATAACCGCAACAATAATCTAGTAATACAATAATAAATAACATAATAACAGTTTAATAATTTAATTATTTATATCATTCTCTTAATTAGTATCGTTATTACTGTAATATTACTGTTATAATAATTATCTTTGCAATTATACTACCATTCCAAATAATACTAATGTAATAATAACAATAATAATACGAATAACAATATTATAACCCCTAGCATTATTATTATTATCTTATACTTCTTATTATTATTGTTATTATTACGTTACTAATTAGATTTTTTGGCAATAATACTATAATTAAGAAATAGTAATCTATAATAATAAGAATAATAATAATAATAAAAAATAATAATAATAATAAGACTAATAATAATATTATTAAGAATATTCAATGTTATCAAACATTCTCTTTATTCTCACTTTTTATCATCATTAGTTGTTATGATTACTACAATTCTGGTAATTATTATCATTATTACCCTAATAAATTGCCGAAATCACAAAGAAAATCGAAAAACGTCATTTTGGAAGTATACTCTCAAAAGGCTATATTTTCCTTAGATTTTGCCGCTTTTTTTCGACTTTTTGGGAATGTTTTTCTTATACTTTTTTATATTATATATGGAACACAATTCCTGTTATTATCATCATCATTATCATGATTATCATCATTATTATCGTTATCATCATCATTATCATCATTATCATCATCATTATCATCATTATCATCATTATTGCAATTATTACCATCATTATTGCAATTGTTATCATTAGTATTGCAATTATTGGAGTTATATATTTTTTGCAATAATACTAATAACCACAACAATAATAGTAATAACAATAATAATAACAATAATAACGATTTTATAATAATTATTTATATCATTATCTTAATTAGTATCGTTTATTACTGTAATTATTACTGTTATAATAATTATCTTTGCAATTATACTACCAGTCCAATAATAATAATGAATATAATAACAATAATAATACGAATAACAATATTATAACCACTAGCATATTATTATTATACTTATACTTATTATTATTATTGTTATTATTACAGTTATAATAGATTTTTTGCAATAATACTAATAATTAAGATAATAATATAATATAATAATAATAATAATATAATATAAATAATACATATAATATAATAATAATATAATTAATAAATATTAATATATTTCCAAATGTTATCAAAAATTCTCTTTATTCTCATTTATATCATCATTATTGTTATGATTAATACAATTCTGGTAATTATTATCATTATTACCCTAATAATTGCGAAATCACCAAAGAAATCAAAAACGTCATTTTGAGTATACTCTCAAAAGGCTATATTTCGCTAGATTTTGCCGCTTTTTCGACTTTTGGGAAGTTTTTCTTATACCTTTTTATATTATATATGGACACAATTCCTGTTATTATCATCATCATTATCATGATTATCATCATTATTATCGTTATCATCATCATATAATCATTTATCATCATTATAATCACAGTATTATCATCATTATTGCAATTCCTTAATCATCATTATTGCAATTGTTATCAGTATTATTGACAATTATTGGAGTATAGTATATATTTTTGCAATAATACTAAATAACACGAAACAATATAATAGTAATAACAATAATAATAACCAATAATAACGATTTTATAATAAATATTTATATAAATATCTTAATTAGTATAGATATTACTGTAATTATTTACTGTTCATAATATATTATTTTGCAATTATACTACCAGTACAATAATAATTAATGATAATAATAACAATAATAATACTAATAAACAATATTATAACCACTAGCGTTATTATTATTATACTATACTTATTATTATTATTGTTATTATCAACAGCTATAATAGAATTTTTTGGCAATGTAATAGGTTTAAGTAATAGAATAAAATAATAATAATAACGAATATAATAATAATAATATAAAAATAATAATAATAATAATAATAATAATAATAATAATAATTTTTTTAAATCAAGTTATCCAAATTCCTTTAGTCTCAATGTTATCACATTATGTTATGATAATTACAATTTGGTAATTATTATCATTATTACCCTAATAATTGCCGAAAATACCAAAGGAAATCGAAAAAAAAACGTCATTTTGGAGTATACTCTCAAAAGGCTATATTTCGCTAGATTTTGCCGCTTTTTCGACTTTTGGGAGTTTTTCTTATACCTTTTTTATATTATATATTGACACAATTCCTGATTATCATCATTATTATCGTTATCATCATCAGTATCATCATTATCATCATTATCATCATCATCATTGCAATTATTATCATCATTATTGCAATTGTTATCATTATTATTGCAATTATTGGAGTTATAGTATATATTTTTGCAATAATACTAATAACCACAACAATAGTAATAGTAATAATAATAATAATAAAAATAATAACGATTTTATAATAATTATTTATATCATTATCTTAATTAGTATCGTTATTACTGTAATTATTACTGTTATAATAATTATTTTTGCAATTATACTAGCAGTACAAATAATAATAATGATAATAATAACAATAATAATACTAATAACAATATTATAACCACTAGCATTATTATTATACTTATACTTACTATTATATTGTTATTATACCAAGATATAATAGAATTTTTTGGCAATGATACTAATAATTAAGATAATAGTAATAATAATAATAAAATAATAACTAATAACATAAATAATCATAATAATAATAATAATAATATAATAATAATAAAATAATTAATAATAATAATCATAATAATAATAATAATAATAATAAATTATAATAATTTCAAATGTTATCAAAAATTCTCTTTATTCCTCATTGTATCATCATTAATTGTTATGATTAATACACTTTGGTAATATTATCATTATTACCCTAATAATTGCCGAAAATCACCAAAGAAATCGAAAAACAACGTCATTTGGAGAGTATCTCAAAAGGTTATTTCCTAGATTTTGCCGCTTTTTCGACTCTTTGGGAATGTTTTTCTTATACCTTTTTTATATTTATATGGACACAATTCTGTTATTATCATTCATCATTATCAGATTATCATCATTATTATCGTTATCATATCATTATCATCATTACCCATCATTATCGTCATCATTATCATCTATGCAATATTTTATCATCATTATTGCCAATTGTTATCATATTATTGAATTATTGGAACGTTATAGTAATTATGTTTGCAATAATACTAATACACAAACAATAATAATATTAATAACAATAATAATAACAATAATACGATTTATAATAATTAATTTATATCATTATTTAATTAGTATAGTTATTACATGTAAGATTACTGTTATAATATGATTTTGCCAATTATACACCAGTACAATAATAATAAGGATATAATAAACAATAATTAATACTAATAACCATATTATAGACCACCTAGCATTTATTATATTATACTTATACTTATTATTATTATTATTATTATTACAGATAAAGAGATTTTTTGCAATGAACTAATAATTAAGATAATAGTAATAATACTAATAATAATAATCATAATAATAATAAGAATACATGATATTAATCATGATAATACTAATAATAATAATAATAATAAAAAAACTGATGATAATAATAATTTTTAATAATGTTCAAATGTTATCAAAAATCTCTTTATTCTCACTTTATCTCATTTGGTATGATTAATACAATTCTCGGTATTCTTATCAGTATTACCCTAATAATTCCGAACACCAAAGAAACGAAAAAACGTCATTTGGAGATACTCTCAAAAGGCAATTTCGCTAGATTTGCGCTTTTTCGACTTTTGGGAATGTTTTCTTATACCTTTTTATATTATATTATGGACACAATTCCTGTTACTATCATCATCATATCTATGATTATCATCATATTATCGTTATCATCATCATTAGTCATCATATTCATCATATCATCATTATCATCATATCATCATCATTATCATCATTATTGCAAATATTATCATCATATTGCAATTGTTTATCATTATTATTGAATATTGGAGTTATAGGATATATTGTTGCAATACTTACTAATAACCACAACTAATAATAATAGTAATAATAACAATAATAATGACCATAATAACGATTTTATAATAATTATTTATATCATTAGCTTAAATTAGTATCGTATTACTGAATTATTACGTTCTAATAATTATTTTTGCAATATACTACCAGTACAAATAATAATAATTGATACTAATAACAATAATAATACAACTAACAATATTATAACATAGGCATTATTATTCTAGACTCATACTTATATTAGTATTGTTATTATTACAGATAAATAAGATTTTTTGCAATGATACTAATAATTAAGATAATTTAGTAATAATAATAAAAATAATAATAATAATAATAAAATAATAATAATAATAATAATAATAATAATAATAAAATAATAATATAATAATAATAATAATAATCATAATTTTAATAATATCAAAATTGTTCTCAAAATCCTTTATCTCACTTTATCATCATTATTGTTATGATAATACAATTTCGGGTAAATTATTTAGCATTATTACCCTAATTTTAAACTCACCTGCCGAATCACCCAAAGAAAATCGAAAAAAACGGCATTTTGGGAGATACTCTCAAAAGGCTATATTTTCGCTAGATGTTGCCGCTTTTTCGACTTTGGGAATGTTTTTATTATTACCTTTTCTATATTATATCTATGGACACAATTCCTGTTATTATCATTCATCATTATCATGATTATCATCATTATTATGATCATCATCATTATACTCATTATCATCATCATTATCATCATTATTGCAATATATATCATTATTTCAATTGTTATCATTATTATTGCAATATGGAGTTATAGTATATATTTTTGCAATAATACTAATAACCACAACAATAATAATAGCTAATAACAATGAATAAATAAAAAAATATAAAAGATTTTATAATATTATTTATATCATTACTTAATTAGTAGCGTTATACTGTAATTATTCGGTTCTAATAATTATTTTGAAATTATAATACCCGTACAAATTTTAATAAGTGATAATAATAAAATAAAATACTAATAACAATATTACAACCTAGCATTATTATTATTAGACATATAACTTAATTATTATGTTATTATTACAGATATAATAGATTTTTTTGGTAATGATACTAATAATTAAGATTAATTAGTAATTAATAATAAATAATAATAATAATATAATAATAATAATAATAATAATGAATCATAATAATCATAATAATAATAATACTAATAAATTTTATAGATATTCAAATGTTATCAAAATTCTCCTTTATCTCACTGTATCAGCAATATGTTAATTAATACATTTCTGGTAATATTATAATATTCACTAATAATTGCCGAAATTCACCAAAGAAAGAAATCCGAAAAAAACGGTCATTTTGGAGTATACTCTCAAACGGACTAATTTCGCTAGATTTTGCCGCTTTTTTTCGACTTTTAGGGACATGTTTTTTTTTTTTTTATACCTTTTCTTATATTATATATGGAAAATTCCCGTTATTTTATCTCATCATTATCATGATTATCATCATTTATTATCGTTATATCATTATTATCGTTATCATCCTCATTATATCTATTATCATCATTATCATCATCATTACATCATTATTGCAATTATTATTCATCATTATTGGCAAATGTTATCATTATTATTGAATTATTGGACGTTATAGTATATATTTTGCAATAATACTAATAACTACAACAATAATACTAGTAACTAACAAGAATTAAAACAATAATAAACGATTTTATAATAATTCTTTATATCATTATCTAATTAGTTAACGTTAGTACGTAATAATTACTGGATATAATTATTTTTGCAATTATACTACCAGTACAAATAATAATAATGATAATAATAACATATAAAAATACTAATAACAATCTATAACACTGCATTATTATATTAGACGATATTTATGATTATTATTGTATATTACAGATATAATAGATTTTTTGGCAATGATCACTAATATTAAAGATAATAGTAATAATAGTAATAATAATTAATAATAATAATAATAATAATAATAATAATAATAATAATAATAAATAATCAATAATAATTTGATAATATTCAAATGTTATCAAAATTCATCTATTATTATTCTTCAATTTTATCATTCAGTATTGTTAGGATTAATAACAATTCTGGTAATTATTATCAAGATTAACCAATAATTGCCGAAATCACCAAGAAATCGAAAAAACGTCATTTTGAGTATACTCTCAAAGGCTATATTGGCTAGATTTTACGCCTTTTCGACTTGGGAATGTTTTCTTAACCTTTTTTATATATATATGGACACAATTCCTGTTATTTCATTCATCATCTATCTTGGATTATACATTATTATCGTTATCATCATCATTATCATCATTATCATCATATCATAATTATTGCAATATTATCATCTATGATTGCAAATTATTATCTCAATTATTGAAATTGTATCCGTATTATTCAATTATTGGAGTTATTATTAATATATTTTTGCGAATAATACCTAAAACCACACAATAATAATAGTAATAACAAAATTTTTAATAACAATAATAACGATTTTATATAAAATTCATTTATATCATGATCTTATAAGTATCGGATTACTGTAATTATAATGTTATAATAATTTTTTTTTGCAATTATACTACCAGTACAAATAAGAATAATGAAATAATAACAATCAATAATACTAATAACAAGATTATAAAAACCAGCATTATTATTAGTAGACTTATACTATTAGGATATTGTTATTATTTACAGATATAATAGATTTTTGGGCCAATGATACTAATAATTAAGATAATAGTAATACATAATAATAATAATAATAAGAATAATAATTAAATAATAATAATAATAATAATAATAATAATAATAATATAAAATAATAATAATTTTAATAATATTCAAATGTTATCAAAATTCTCTTTATTCTCACTTTTATCATCATTATTGTTATGATTAATACAATTCTGGTAATTATTATCATTATTACCCTAATAATTGCCGAAATCACCAAAGAAATCGAAAAAACGTCATTTTGGAGTATACTCTCAAAAGGCTATATTTCGCTAGATTTTGCCGCTTTTTCGACTTTTGGGAATGTTTTTCTATACATTTTTTATATTATAATGGACACAATTCCTGTTATTATCATCATCATTATCATGATTATCATCATTATTATCGTTATCATCATCATTATCATCATTATCATCATTATCATCATCATTATCATCATTATTGCAATTATTATCATCATTATTGCAATTGTTATCATTATTATTGCAATTATTGGAGTTATAGTATATATTTTTGCAATAATACTAATAACCACAACAATAATAATAGTAATAACATAATAATACATATAACGATTTTATAATAATTATTTATATCATTATCTTAATTAGTATCGTTATTACTGTAATTATTACTGTTATAATAATTATTTTTGCAATTATACTACCAGTACAAATAATAATAATGATAATAATAACAATAATAATACTAATAACAATATTATAACCACTAGCATTATTATTATTATACTTATACTTATTATTATTATTGTTATTATTACAGATATAATAGATTTTTTGGCAATGATACTAATAATTAAGATATTAATTAATATATAATATAATACATATATAATAATAATAATAATAATAATAATAATAATAATAATAATAATAATAATATATATAATAATAATAATAATTTTAATAATATCAAAGTTATCAAAATTCTCTTTATTTCACTTTATCATCATTATTGTTATGATTAATACAATTCTGGTAATTATTATCATTATTACCTAATAATTGCCGAAATCACCAAAGAAATCGAAAAAAAACGTCATTTTGGAGTATACTCTCAAAGGCTATATTCGCTAGATTTTGCCGTTTTTCGATTTTGGGAATGTTTTTCGTTTTACCTTTTTATATTATATATGGACACAATTCCTGTTATTATCATCATCATTATCATGATTATCATCATTATTATCGTTTATCATCATTTATTATCATCAAACATTATTTTAAACATTATTGCAATTATTATCATCATTATTGCAATTGTTATCATTATTATTGCAATTATTGGAGTTATAGTATATATTTTTGCAATAATACTAATAACCACAACAATAATAATAGTAATAACAATAATAATAACAATAATAACGATTTTATAATAATTATTTACATTATCTTAATTAGTATCGTTATTACTGTAATTATTACTGTTATAATAATTATTTTTGCAATTATACTACAGTACAAATAATAATAATAAAAATAATAACAATAATATACTAATAACAATATTATAACCACTAGCATTATTAATTATTATACTTATACTTATTTATTATTGTTATTATTACAGATTATAAAAGATTTTTTGGCAATGATACTAATAATAAGATAATATAATTAATATTTAATTTAAAAATTAATAATAATAATAATAATAATAATAATAATAATAATAATAATATTTTAATAATATTCAAAGTGTATCAAAATTATCTTTAGTCTCACTGTTATCAATCATTATTTTTATGATTAATACAATTCTGGTAAGTATTATAATTATTTCCCTAATAATTGCCGAAATCCCCAAAGAAATCGAAAAAAAACGTCCCTTTTGGAGTATACTTCCAAAAGGCTATATTTCGCTAGATTTGCCGCTTTTCGACTTTGGGAATGTTTTTCTTATACCTTTTTTATATTTTTATGGACACAATTCCTGTTATTATCATCATCATTATCATGATTAAACATCATTATTATCGTTTCATCATCATTACATTTATCATCACATTATCATCATATTTCAATATTATCACATTATTGCAATTGTTATCATATTATTTTCATTTTTGGAGTTATAGTATATTTTTTGCAATAATACTAAAAACCACAACATATAATAGTAATCAATAATAATAACAAATAACGATTTATAAATTATTATATCATTATTTAATTAGATGTTATTACTGTAAATTTTTACGTTATATATTTTTATTA
>NW_023659149.1:0-22010 GCF_015228065.2 Penaeus monodon
AATGTGCGAACGCAAACTGGACTGTTTTTTGACCTTTGCTATTCAAACAAAATCCCAGAGTATACAACGTCGTTATGGAACGTGTTCAATAAGACCTTATATCAAAGCCATGCATTGTAATATATCCAAAATTCGGACACCCTCATTAAGAATGTAATTGATAAGACTCGAGTAAATTTTATGCCGTAAATGTGCTGAACCCATTGACGCCCATACATTACTAGCCAGATTCCAAATGTGCTAATGTGGAGTCCCCATCAGTCCAGGATCTGCTGTGAGTGTACCATCCTGAGAAGGAAACCCGAGACATTAGCATATATGAGAAAGCATGAAGTTTATTATACTGAAGCTAAGAGGAAATTGGAAAGTTTGACACACAAACCCGACTACTTCCTATGTTGAAGCATAACTCACACCACCTAGTGCAAGTAATGTCGGTCAACAGCTTGCAGCTAAGGATAATAAATTGCTGAACTTAAACGACCGTTAAGGAATTAAATATTAAAGTTTATCATTTGACCAAATTGGTTGATCACAAATACTGCATCAACCCAGTCCTAACATCATCGGAGGATGATCCCAGAAATCACAGTCCGGAGGCGTCACCGTCCCGTCCGGCTACTCCTGTGAGGACTTCTCTGCTCACTCGATCGCGTTCTCGTGCGAGAGCTGAATCGCATCTGTCAGGCGTCCCCTCGCCAGAGGTGCAGGTCATGGAGGCTTCTGTTCTCCAAACCATCCCGCAAGAGGTCCCCGGTAAGCGGGGATAGGAGGCGTCTCCTCCCAAAAAAAGAACAAAAAAACTGGGTGGACAGGCACTTCAAACCCCATAAAACGTAATCGCGCGTCGAACCATTATACACATGGTAACTGTCCGAAGTCTTTATGATCTGCAAGAAATCACGCTTAAATATATTGCCTCGTCCCTATGCTCCCGAGATTAGAGTGTCTCCAAGAAACGCATTAAACCACCTCGTGTCTGACGAGGTCGTTTTCGCTGGGAACTACCATCTAGGTCGGAAGGATCCGTGAGGGTAGGGGTGGAGGCGGAGGCGCCATGTACATCCACCAAAGCCTCCCTTGTACAGAAGTGACTATTGCATTCTACTTTGGAGTTTTTGTCGCATGCAAAGTAAAATTCTGGCACATTATCTGGCTATATGTTCACTTTATTGTCCACCTGATGCAGGATAGGCCTATGATGAGCTCTTGTGCTTCTTCAGGAACGTCTGCCACAAAATAAAGTAATTTTAACTATTTTAATGCTCATCATAACTTTGTGGTGTCCCTGGCGGTGGATGGTAGAGGTTAGCAAGTAGGTTAGTTGCTTAATGAGTCCCTGACTAGTCCTTCCTGACTGATGGTAGTCCGACGCGGGTGGACGATAATACCGGTAATTTGAGCTTTATTGACTTTATCACTGTCTCTTCGATCACTGCAGCCAAGTGCCTGGTGGTGGCACACCATTGACGACTCGTTGGAAGGCGATCATCTCCTATTTTGATAATATTCATGCGACACAGTGAGAAAGCCTTCAGCACCTAAATTTACCGTAAAAAGAGCAGACTGGGTCGCTTCCACAAGGAGCGTCAAAGCTCGAACTTGTGTGGAGAAACCATTGATGATAAAGTAAACAATATTCAGTTCGATTCTAGAATTTCAGCATTGCTATGCCTCCCTAAAACTTCGACAGATTAGCGTTAAGCATAGGTTCCATGTGTGGACACCAATTGCAGCAAGGCGCTGTGCGAGCAATACGGCCTACAGGCTTTTCAAAATAACATCACCAATGAAGACTTTTTTGCAATACAAACTAGCAAGAGCTAGGGCCTCGTAGAGTATAAGACAAGCAAAAAAGAGACTCCTGGCGTAGCTTTTTCTCTACATATCAATAGCCACCAAATATCAGAGGTTTGGTCCACTATTAAATAAAATTAATAAGGAAAAAAAACATCTTTCAAAATTAATATCATAGAAGAGGGTAACATTTAGACTCGCCTAGAACATTGCTATTGCAACTCGCCAGGCAGTTCTCTCATACAAGCAGCTCAGTCTAATTACATCCCATGTCTTCCTGACGTGTGACCGTTCATTGTATGACCAAGAAGACGGTAAAAGAATGTGCGAACGAAACTGGGACTTGTTTTTTTTGACCTTTGCTTTAAACAAAATCCCAGAGTATTCAACTCGGTTGATGAACGTGTTCAAGTAAGACCTTATATCCAAAAGCCATGCATTGTAATGATGCCAGAAAATTCGGACACACCTCATTAAGTAATGTATTGATAAAGACTCGAGTAAATTTGATGCCGGTAAATGTGCTGAAGCCCTGACACCATTACATGTACTATCCGATTTCCAAATGTGCTAATTGTAGTGAGGTCCCAATCCGTCATGATCTGCTGATGTACCATCCGTTGAAGAAGAAACGAGACATTAGCCTATATGAGAAAGCATGAAGTTATTTATATCTGAAGCTTAAGAGGAAAGTGGAAAGTTCTGACACACAAACCCATACTTCTATGCTGCAGCAGTAACTCCACACCACCCCTAGTGCAGTAATGTCGGTCAACAGCTTGCAGCTAAGGATAAAGAAATTGCTGCGAACTTAAACAGACCGTTAAAGACTTAAATATTAAAGTTTCTCATTTGACCAATGGTTGATCAAATGACTGCATCACCCAGTCTAAACTCATAAGGGTGATACCGATCACAGTTCCCGGAGCGCACCTTCCCGTCCGTGGCTACTCCTGTGAGGACTTCGTCCTGGCTCGCGATCGGCTTCTTCGTGCGAGCAGCAGATCGCATCTGTCAGTCCGTCTCCTCGCCAGAGGTGCAGGACTTGAGCTTCTGTCTCCAACCATCCCAGAGAGGTCCCCGGGAAGCGAGGGAGAGGAGGCTCCTTCCTCCCAAAAAAAGAAGAAAAAACTGTTGGACAAGTCACTTCCCAAACCCCCATAAAACTTAATCTTCGCGTCGACCAATTATACATGAACTGTCCAGTCTTAGATCTAAAGTAAATGACCTTAAATATTAGCCCGTCCCTATGCTCCCAGATATATATAGTTCTACCAATAAAAACGCATTTAAACACACCTCGTGTCTGACTAGTCGTTTCGCTGAGGAACTACCATCTTGTCGGAAGGATCGTGAGGGTAGGGTGGTAGGCGAGGCGCCATGTACATCCACCAAAGCCTCCCTTTTACAGAAGCGATATTGATTCTACTTTTGGAGTTTGTCGCATGCAAGTTAAAAATAATGGAACGTATCTGGCTATATGTTCCTTATGGTCCACCTGATGCGTGATAGCCTATGATGAGCTCTTTGCTCTTCAGGAGATCGTCTGCCACAAAATAAAAGTAATTTTGCTGATTATTAATGCTCATCATACGTTATGGGGTTCCCTGCGGGTGATGGTAAGAGGTGGCAAGTAGTTAGTTGCTTATGAGTCGGATTCTAGTCCTTCTGAATGATGTAGTCCGACGCGGGTGGACGATAATACCGGTAATTTGAGCTGTTATTGACTTTCACTGTCCTCTTCATCAATAGGCAGCCAAGTGCCTGTTGGCACACCATTGACGACTCGTTGAAGCGATCATCTTCCTAATATTTGATTAAATAGTCATCGACACATGTGAGAAAGCGTCAGCACCTAAATTTAAACGTAAAAAAGAGGCAGACTGGGTCGCCTTCACAAGGAGCGTCAAGCTCGAACTTGTTGGAGAAACCAATTGATGATAAAGTAAACAATATTCAATTCGATATAGAAGCAGCATTGCTATCCATTCTAAAACTTCGACAGCTAGTCGTTAAGCATATAGTTCCATGGTGACACCAGATTGCCGCAAGGCGCTGTGCGACGCATAAGGCCTACAGGCTTTTCAAAATAATAGTCAAAATGAAACTTTTGCAATTACAAACTAGCAAGAAGCTAGGCTCTGGGGATGTAATAAGACAAGCAAAAAGAGACTCCTGGCGTAGCTTTATGTCTCTACAATCAATAGGGCAACACCAAAATATGCAGAGGTTTGGTCCCACTATTAAATAAAATTTATAAGAAAAAAACATCTTTCAAATATATCATAAGATGGGTAACCATTTAGACTCGCCTAGAGACATTGCAAATACCTCGCCAGGCAGTTTCTCTCAACAAGCGCTCAGCTATTAACCATCCCCTCTGAACACCAGGAAGAGGCTTGAGCTGCAACCAATCACTTTGCCACAGGAAGATGACTTTGATTACAATAAGATCTTACAATGGATGAGCTGTCCGAGCCCTATAAGCACTGTAGAGGAACATCCCAGGGCCCCGATGAGTTCGATATTAGATGATTGAAGGCATCTTAATCCATGTGACATGATTAAGTTGCTGAAGTGTACAATGAAATTTGGAAAAGCCACACTTTTCCAAATCCTGGCCCTTCGCCCACATCCATTCCCTATTGAAAGGAGGGGTAATCCCAGACTTGCCATCTCTAGCCGCCCAATTGCTGTGCCAAGTTGCTTATGCCAAGGTCATTGAACGAATTGTTACAGGAGGCATTGCATTTTCTAAATCCCAGGTAATTTCTAGTTGACGAAGCAGTGCGGCTTCCGCAGGGACGCCAAACTCTCGATCGCTACGTAAAGGCTGGACAATCATATTCAAGATCCATTGCCAAAAAGCTTTTTGTTGATTTCAGATATTTTTTAGATCTAGAAAAGCCTATGACATGACATGGCGATATTGCCTACTAGAAAACTTTTATGCTTTGATACGTGGAAAACTTGCCTTGTTATCAAAAAATCAATTTCTGACAGAAACGTTGGTGTCAATTATGTTCTGCAATATCACTTTTTCGGAACATTTTTATCCCAGGCAAACGGGGTCCCCAGGAATGTCTTGTCACCACATTATTTCTATGTTAAATGAATCAATGACATCTACCAGCTCCTCCTCGGAATCTTAAATACTCACTGTACGCTGATGTTGTGCATTCTGCATTCCAGCAATATGCAGACTTCTCAGCAAATCGCATCAATTGGCACTGATATGAATTCATACTGGGCCTCCAGTGGGGTTTTTAAGTTTTTCCATTCGAAAGGAGGTATTGGGGTAATTTTTTTCACGTAGGAGGAAGCCGGAAATCAGGCTAACTCTAGAACAACACCCAATACCTATTCAAAATCTGCTAATTTTTAGGTCTACATTTGATAGTAGACTAAATTGTAAAGACCACATTGGTCAGTTAAAGAATAAACTGTCAAAGAGCACTAAAATTTATTAAAGTGCATTTCTGGAAATAAATGGGGAGCTGATAGACGTCTTTGCTAATGATATTATAAAGCCCTGATTAGGTCTAAAAGTAATTATGGGTCAATCGTGTATGGTTCGCAACTCGAGACAAGTTTTGGAAAGGATTGGATGGTGTGAGAATGCCTGTTATGCGTGTGTGTCTTGAGCCCTGAAGTGCACTCGTATCGATCGTCTTGCGGTGGAGTCAGGAGTACCTCCCCTCCGACTCAGACGCTGCCAGTTTAGCCTTGAGCTTATGCCGCAAAGGTGGCTCGAGATCTTTTTTACACATCCAACCTTCTATCAATGATGAAAAATAATAAGTAAAGTATCACTTTTCTAAGGAGACAAAATTTTATGACCTTATATAGATTGACAGACTAAATAGGATCCATTGGCTTAATAACCTTGGCCACATGCCGCTGGTTGATAGCCAAGAATCCAAAAAAAAAAAAAAAAAAAAAAAATAATAATAATAATTTAAAAAAACGTTAAAAAACAAAGAGATGTATAATAAAACAAATAAAACACACGGTGAACATAGCAATAAAGAAAATTTTTTCAATCTGGCAAAAAAATAAAATTCCTTCATCACTTGTAGATTTAGGAGTTCATCGCCTCTTATTGATAAAAGGACATTTTTAGTGCCATCTGTTGGATAAAGGGAAGTTGCCAGCGCCCATTTGTAGATTAAAAAAGGTCAATTTCAGCGCCATCTATGGACGAAACGACTTGGTACAATTTCCCGTTTTCCTTATCGGTTTTAACTATGATTCGTCTGTTGAGATTATTTACGATGTGAAGTTGCTTTTGGGTTTGAGTAATATATAATGATTGAGCAAGTTTATATTTTTCCATGAAGATATCTACGGGTAAAGAGAAGAGAAGAGAGAGAGAGAGAGAGAGGGAGAGAGAGAGAGGGAGAGAGAGTGAGGGAGAGAGAGAGAGGGAGGGGAGAGAGAGAGAGAGAGAGAGAGAGAGAGAGAGAGAGAGAGAGAGACCAGAGAGAGAGCAGAGAGAGAGACAGAGACAGAGACAGACAGAGAGAGAGAGAGACGAGAGACAGAGAGAAGAGAGAGGAGAGAGAGAAGCGAGAGAGAGCGGAAGACAGAAAGTACTAGAAAAAGGAAGGAAGACGAGAAAGAATTTCACTACTAAAACAACCAAGAATCCTAATCTATTTCAAGCAAAGTTACATAAAAAAAAAAAACCGGTAACCATTTTCCCTGTTGTTGTTTTTTTTCCCCCAACTCCTCTCCAAATATTTTGTCATTTATTTACAACAGGAACTCGCTAAAAAAAAATGCAAAGAAAAGGAAAAATATGAAAAAAAGTGAAAAAAATGAAGAAGAAAAAAAACATATATCCATTGCAAATACGCGAAAAAGGAAAAGCAAAAAAAAAGCAAAAAAGTCACACACACACACATAAAAAAATAAAAACATAAATGTCTTTATACTACACAGATGTTGAGCGCGTACCCGGGTTCGCAGGCGAGAGATGCAGATTGCCCGTAGGGGGTTTTTGGCGCGTGTCGCAGAAGGGAAGAGGGTGGGGGGGAGGCTGGGAGAGTGACGTGTAGGAGATTGTATGTGAATACGTTAATTTGTATTTGGGGTTTTAAAGTTTTCATTCGAAAGAGTATTTGGGGTAATTTTTTCACGTAGGATAAAGCCGAACCTCAGCTAACTCTAGCAACCACCCAATACATATTCAAATTCTGCAAAGTTTCTTGGGCTACTTTTTGATAGTAGACCGCAATTGAAAGACGACATTGGTCATTAAAGAATAAAATGTCAAAAAGCACTTAATTTATTAAAGTGCAATCTGGTAACCATGGGGAGCTGATAGACAGTCTATGCTAATGGTATATAAAGCCCTATTAGTGGTCTAAAGTAGATTATGGGGTCAATCGTGTATGTGGTTCGGCATCCGAACAAGTTTTTGAAAGGTTTGGATGCTGTGGCAGAATGCCTCTTTGCGTGTGTGTCCTTGAGCCCTAAGTGCCACTCGGATCGAGCGTCTTGAGGTGGGTCAGGAGTCCTCCCCTCCGACTCAGACGCGGGCCAGTTAGCCTTGAGCTATGCCGCAAAGGTGGATCGAGACCTGAGCCCCCCTAATGGCAGATAGTGGCATTAGGCCCTTTGCCACGAGACTCGCACGACCTCGTCCGAGAAGTTCGGTATAGAACTCTCTCTCTCTACATCGTACCCTGGTTCGTCCAAATATGCGCCATGGAAACTCCCAATTTTCAATCATGGAAGCTTGGATTCCATCAGCTAAGGCCATGGCGCCGAGGTGGAGGTACGCCAGAGGTTCAGAGAGATCCTTATTAAACATCTCAATTTTTTTCATATATATACCGACGGCTCCAAGACAGAAGAGTGTGTGGGTGCGGGTGTATGGTCGACTGAATGTGAACTAAAGTTCAGACTGCCGAATTATACATCGATCTTTCTTGCTGAACTTTTTGCCATTGATAAAGCCATTGATTTTGCACTATCGACGACCCAAGATAGAATAGTAATTTTTTCTGATTCCTTAAGTTCACTTAAAGCCATTAAATCATTAGAAACCACCAAAAATGAACTTCTGGGTAATATCATTCGTAAGCTACATGGTGCCAATAAATCAATCAAGCTAATATGGGTACCAGGCCACTCTGGTATCCATGGCAATGAGAAGGCTGACAAATTAGCCGGGTCAACTGGTGATCTGGACCTTAGCATAGTCCGTACAGATCTCAGGTGTTTTGTGTCTCTTATAAAAGCAAAAATACATCTCCTGTGGCAAAGTGAGTGGACCAACCTCTTTACCAGGCCTGGCAACATCTCACCGTTCACTCCAGCGTTCACTCCTTGAGGTATTAACAATATGAAGTATCTCCTCTCACCTCCACGTGTCCCACACGCCTTGGCTATTACCTATAGTTGGGAAAAGGGATGAACTTGAGGTGGCAACACTCCTGTCAGAGCCGTGGCGACGTTTTGTCCCTCACGCACGTGAGTGTGCGTGCACTCCTACACTCAAGCACACACACTCACACACAAATACACACACACACTCAAACACACACACTCAAACAAACGCACACACACCCAAACAAACACACACTCAAACACACTCACACACAAACTCAAACACACACTCAAACAAACACACACTCAAACAAAGACACAGACACTCAAACAAACTAACAAACAAACATACACTCAAATAAATACAAACTCTCAAACAAACACACCCACACATACTCAAAAAAACACAGACACACTCAAACAAACACGCACACGCGCAAACAAACATGGAAATACATGAATAATAAGCGGTTTATTTATTTTCCAGCCGCCATTTTGTTTTAGAGTCGGAAATATAAACAGAATGGTTACACGCTTAATCATAACAGAACCACACATACATATATACATATTTTTTGAAAAAAAGATGGAAGATGGAATTCCCGCCATTTCACCAGATTAATAACATCCTAAAAGACATTTCAAAGAAAAATTATAAAGAAAAAGAATTAAACACAGACGCTGTGGAGACTATAAAAAAGGAAATTGAAAATAAGCTTTCACGAAAGCTGTTTTCCGGGATTCAACCTTTCCCGCCAGTCAGCTTCGACGGGAGATTGTCTCAGCCAATGAGAATGGCCGGAAAATTTTATCAGCCAATGAGAATCGATGGGCGGTTTTCTCAGCCAATGAGAAGCGATGGATGATTGTCTGAGCCAATGAGAATCGAAGAGTGATTATATCGGCCAATCAGCATCGACAGGGGCTAGGAAGGAGGAGGGGTAAAATTACAAATAATGGGGAAGAGGGAAATGCAGATAAATATAAAGAAGGGTAGACAGTGAAGAAAAAAAAGAAAGAAAAAAGATAGAGAAGGATAGGTAGATGGACAGACAGGTAAGTAAATACCGATACAAGTACGTAGTCTAAGTAGGTAATTTACAATGCAATGCAATTTGCAAAGGTTATTTTTATGCTTGGTGTGACAGGCTCTTCCGACGGCTGCTTATTTTTGCTTCTAAATTACCCCCCGTGCAAGGAATGGCCGGGGTTGCCATCCGCTGGATTTAAACGCAGCACAGCACGTGCGAACACACACACGCGCACGCACGCACACACACACACGCGCACGCACGCACGCACACAACAACCTTACGACAAAGCATAAGGGAAAGAGAGAGAGAAGTAAAAAGCGAGAAAGAAAGAGAGAGAGAGAGAGAGAGAGAGAGAGAGAGAGAGAGAAAGAGACAGAAATAGAGATAGAGAGAAAAAAAAGTCTCTCTTCTCTCTCTCTCTCTCTCTCTCTTTCTCCCCTTTACTTTCTCCCCCTCCTTCCTTTCTCCTCTCCCCCCACTCCCCCTCCCCCCTCTCTCACTCCTCCCCTCCCTCCCCTTCCCTCCCTCTTTTCCCTTTTTCCCTCCCCCCCCCCTCCCCCCCTCTTCCCCCCTTTCCCCCCCCTCGCAGCATCCCCCGGGGGGGGGAGCATCTCCCAGGCGGGTGGATGAACAAAATTCCTAGGACACTCGGGGGAAAATTGTTTTGCTTTACGATCCCTTTCTTAATGCGTTTTTCTGATGACAGGCTTTTGTTTACGGGTGGGGGGGGGGGACTTTCATGGGTGGGCGTGAGGGTGGGCGCAGCACACACACTCCACGACTCCCACCTCACACACACACACCCAAAAATACACACACGTTACACCCACACAAATCACACACTGTACACACCCCCAACACCATGTGTACACACACACCACACCACACAATAACACCGTGTACACACACACCACACACCACACACACACACACACAACACACACACACACACACCACCCCACCACACACCACCGCCGCACACACCTCACACACACTACACATACACACAAAAATACACACCGTGTACACACACCACAAAAATCACCCCGGGTTACCACAACATACACACACCGCACACAACACACACACACACAAAAACCACACGTGTACAACCACCACACGCAACCACAAATAACAACGTGTACCACAACACCACATACCCCCACACAACACACAAATACACACACTGTACACACACACACAAATACAAACCGTGTACACACCCACACAACAAATACCCCAAAACGTGTACACAAACACACAACACACACACCGCACACACCACAAAACAAATACACCACGTGTACACAATACCACGTTACATCACACACCCACAAATAACAACTTTAACACACACACACACACACCCACAACACACACACACACACCCCAAACACACAAAAAATACCACCGTGTACCTCAACCACCCAAAACAACACGTGTACACCACACACACCACACAACACCCACACACACACACGACACACGACACACACAAATACACACGTTACAACACACCAACACCACACACACAAATACACACAGGGTTCCTCCACACACACAAAACACCACGTGTCACCACACACCCCCCACAAAAACACACACACACACACCAAAGCACACACGTTATACAACCACACGCGCACACAAAAAATACCCACACGGTACACACACACCCACAACACACATACCACCCAACCACACACACACAACACACAAAAAAAACCACCTCACACTCACACACACACCATCACACACCACTCACATACCACACCAAACCACGCACACACACTCACACACACACCACCCACAAACACATACACAACACACACACACACACACAACAACACACACCACACACTCAAAAAGGACATCTGATTGGTTTTAAATTGCTAAAAAATTAAATTTCCCCGAGTGCCCCGGGGATGAGCGTAAAACTTCGCTGTCATTCCCAAATTATGAGAGACAAAAAGTTATGGAGCAAAAGATCCTAGTTGCACACTCCTTTTAGGGGTCGTGGGGCATGGTTGGTTTAGACGGGCCCTCCCGGTTTCAAAACCCCGGGTGACCGGGTTCGAGCCCCTGGTCAGGGGGGGGTTTTTATTTTTGTATCAAGCGCTTGCATTATTCCATCTTTCATATTATATTATAAATATATATATAATATATATATAAAATATTATTATATATTCAAAAAGGATGCTCGTTTGAGCAGCCCTGGGCCTCTCCCCCCATCCTTCGCCCCTAAACTCGATCTTTCGCTTTCTTTTTCCCCTTTAAACCCTCGAACCCGCAAATATCTTTGATATTGTCGCTCATCTTGTCTTTGGTTTGCCTCTTCCTCTTTTTCCCCCTCACCATCCCTGTCAGCAAGTTTTTCTCAATACTTTACTTTCATTATGACCAAAAATTTTAATTTCCTTTGTTCAAAATGTCCAAAATCGGGCTTTTTAAATTTTTTTTTTTCCCCACTTTACATTCTCTTCTTCTCGTCAAATAATCGCCCGTAATCGCTGGAACACCACATTTTAAAAATATTTATCTTTTTCTTTTTATCTATTTTAACACCCAACACTCAGACCATATATGCAATTGGGAAAAAATAATGAGTTTTAAAATCAGCTTTTTCCGTAAGGGAATGCTTCGGTCTTTCCCGAGTTTTGAGAGCAATTTTGGGGCTTTTGGCAATGGTAATTCTTCTTTTTACTCCGGTGAATCATCATATGTATTAGTTAAAAAAGCTCCAAGATAGTGAAATCTCACATTTTCCCAATCATTCCATTGATTGTAAATTTTCATCATTTTTCATTTGGGGTTTTCTTTGAATCTTTATGATCTTTGTTTTCTTGGGGAAAAAATGCCGCCTTTTCGCTTTCTCTCTAACTTTTCTAGTATTGTTGTAGTTCATGATACTGCTGGCAACAAAAAATATCATTGGGGTACTCAATTTGATTTTGTATCCCCAACATCCAGTTCCTTCAAAATTTTTCTTGGCCCCTCTCATAATTGTTTTTAGAATATATATTAAAGAGGTGCGGAGACGAATGCAACCCGTCGTACTCCTTGTTTTACTTCGAACCATTCGTTAAAACCCCTAAGGGTTCTTACAGCTTTGTTTTTTTGGTCATACGGGTTTATTTGGATGATGGTTTTGGAAATTCATATCTCATGTTATTCCAGGGATATCGTGATCAAAAATATCAAAAACTTTTACATAACGAGAAACAGGTTAGGTCTTTTTTTATTTCTCTGTTTTTTTTATGATCTTCTTTTTCTTCTACAGGGTTTTTTCCCAGTTCAACGGGGGCGCCCGGTGCGGATCTTCCTCCTCCCAAATCTGCCCCATCCGGGCCTCCCTCTCCGTCACTCCCGCCGTCTCCCTGTCCTCCTCAGGGGGCATGGGGGGTTCCCTTCACCCCCGCCCCTCGATTTTAATCGGGGGGCTTCTGTTTGGAAAACTTTTTGGAGTACCTTGGGGGAAATGATCGCATCATGGGCCCCCAAGTCTTGAAGTCGTTTAATTTTTTTGGAAAGGGGATCAAAAGGAAAAATTGGGAACTACCCCAAAACTGTTTAGTTACAAACAGTCTCCGAATGCTCTTGAATAGAGTTTCAAAAAAATTTTTTCCCCACAGGGGTCAAGAAAGATCTCGCGAAAAATCGGTGGGGGTGTCGACCCCTTTGGAGGGCGGCTCTGCACGGCCTGTCTGCATTCCGATTCTCCGTCTGTTTGGTTGGCAGGGGTTTTTACGGCCGGGTGCCCTTTCCCGCCGCCAACCTCTTTTTTGTCCCCTCTTACGACACCAAGGGTACGTTGGCCTATTCACCCCGGGGTCCACACGGATGCTGTTTTTCTCATGATCAATTTTTTAAAATTTTGAATCTGGTTTCTGGGACCTTTTCCAGGGCGAAAAAACCTGCTTTTTCGTCCAATTTTTCCCCTCTTAACTTTCAACTTAAAATTCTTTTCAGCAAAATTTTCCCAAAAAAAATTTTTCTGCTGTGATTATTTTAAGGCAATTGTCCTATTATTGTTGCATTGGAGGCGTCACCTTTTTTTTGGTATGGGATAAAGACTATTTTACCCATCTTTGGCCCTTTTTTTTCATTCCAATTTTTTTTACAGAGTTTTTAGAAGAATTTCAACACTTTCGCCAGCTTTTAATTAGTTTTTGCTGTTATTTCATCTATTCCGGGGCTTTGTTATTCTTTTTTCTTTTTGGGTTTTAAACTTCGTCCAGCGTGGCGGTGGTTACCTCGTGTATTGAGTCTATTAAAGTTGTTGTTAGATTTTTATTCTTTTTGTATAAGTTGGAACAATATTGATTCCACTACTTTGATTCTTTTCATCACATAAAAAAAGTCCTTTCAGTTTGATAGGTCCTTGTAGGGTTTAAATTTTTGGTGATGTTTCGTATCCTTTTTAATTTTCTTTATTGTCTTATTGATAAACATTTTCAATTCTTGGCAAGGTTCATTTAAATATTATATATATATATTATATATATATATAATATATATATAACTACGTATGTTATTTTTTGTGAAACCCGTGTGTGTATTTGGGTTTGTGTGTGTGGTGTGTGTCACGTTGGTTTTTTGTGTGTGTGTGTACACTGTTTGTGCATTTTGTTTAAGTTTTTTTGTGTGTGTGTGAAATAATAATTAAAAACAAATAATAACGATAATAATAGGGGAAAAAACCCACCCCCAACAAAAAAACAGCGATGATAAAAGAAAAACAAATAAACGCATAAATGGTGATATAAAATAAACCAAAGTGTATTAGTGAAAAAAATCGTAAAATAGTTTATTAGTGGATAAACAGAATCGAAAAAAAAGAGAAAAAAAGAAAAAAGAAGAAAGAGATTGGACTTTGAAAAGATTGACGGTGTTTTTCGCTCCCTTATCTCTATCTATTTACTTTCCTTCTGTTCATTTATTTACGCTTTTCATTTATGCATCAGTTTGGTTTTGCGATCGGCGTGAAATTATTCACGCCTAAACGTCCCCTCCCACCCTCCCCCCCCCCCCCCCTCTTCCCCTTCTGACGACACGAGCCAAAACACCCCCACGTGCAATTTTTCATCTCTCGCTGCGAAACCCCTGTATCGCGCTCAACTCTGTGTCGTTAAAAGACATTTTGGTTTTTTTTTTGTTTTTTTGTTGTGTGTGTGGTTTTTTTTTGCTTTTTTTTTTTTTTTTCCTTTTTTCGCGTATTTGCTGGATATATTTTTTTTTTCTTATTTTTTTCACTTTTTTTCATTTTTTCTTTTCTTTCATTTTTTTAAAACGAGTTTCCCCCGTTGCTAAATAATGACAAATTTTGAAGGAGTTCGGGGGAAAAAAAAAAACAGGAAAATGGTTCGTTTTTTTTATTAAATTTGCTTTTAAAATGATTAATGAATTAGGTTGTTTTAGAGTGAATCTTTCGTCTTCCTTTCCTTTTTCTATTACTTTTTTCTTCCCGCTCTCTCTCTCTTCCCCTCTCTCTCTCCCCCTCTCTCTCCCCTCTCTCCCTCTCTCTCACAGCTCTCTCTCTCTCTCTTCTCCTCTCTCCTCTCTCTCTGTCTCTCTGTCTCTTTTTCCCCCTCTCCTTCTCTGTCTCTTGTCTCTCTCTCTCTCTCTCTCCGTTCTCTCTCTCTGTCTCGTCTCTCTTCTCTCTCCTCTCCTCTCTCTCTCTTCTCTCCTCCCTCTCTCTCTCTCCCTCTCTCTCTCTCTCTCTCTCTCTTTTTCTCTTTCCCCATAGATCTCTTCCAAAAAATATAAACTTCTCAATCATTATCAATTAATAAAACCCAAAGCAACTTCCTCGAAATAAATCCAACGACGAATCATATTTAAAAACCGAAAAGGAAAAGGGGAAATTGTACCAAGTCTTTGCCCCATAGAGGCGCTAAATTGCCCTTTTTTTTAATCTACAAAATGGCGCTGAACTTCCCTTTTTTTCCCCCAGATGGGACTAAAAATGTCCTTTTTAAAACCATAAAATGGGGATGAAAATCCCCTTTAAAAACTACAGTTGATGAGGGTTTTTTTTTTTTTTCCAATTAAAACTTTCCCTTTTTTGCTAGTTCACCGTGTGTTTTATTTGCTTTTATTATACATTCTCTTTATTTTTTAACGTTTATTTATTATTATTATTTCTTTTTCTTTTTTTTTTTTTTTTTTTTTTTTGGATTTCTTGGCTATCCCCAGGCATGGCCAGGTTATTAAGCCAATGGATCCTTTTATTCGTCAAACATAAAGGGCTAAAATTTTGTTCCCTTAGAAAAAAGTTACTTTACTTTTATTTTTTATCATTTGATAAAGGTTTTATTTGTAAAAAAATAATTTTTTTATTCTTTGGTAAATTTTCTGATTGGGTTCTATTTTATTGTATTTTGGGCATGTTGTTTAAAATATGGGCATGGGAAGGTGGTATTACAGGTTTTGGGGATTGTGGGGGGGTATTCTTTTCTATGTAGGATTTTAGGTGGGTTTAAACTTGAACTGTTGACCTGGGGGGCCAAACCACTCCTCCCCCCTCTCACTTCCTGTGGGCTGTGTCCCCACAGTTTTTATGTTTTTGTTTTTATTTGGGAGTGGAGGAGTGGAGGTTGGTCCACTCCTTTGCCACAGGAGATTGTATTTTTGCTTTTATAAGAGACCAACAAAACACCTGAGATCTGTATGGACTATGCTAGGTCCAGATCACGTTGGACCCGGCTATTTGGTCAGCGTCTCATTGCCATGGATACCAAGAGTGGCCTGGTTCCCATATTGGCTTTGATTGATTTGTTGGCAAACCATGTATCTTACAATGATATTACCCCAGAAGTTCTTTTTTGGTTGTTTCTAATGATTTAATGGCTTTAAAGGTGACTTAAGGATCAGAAAAATTACTATTCTATCGTGGGTCGTCGATAGTGCAAAATCAATGGCTTTATCAATGGCAAAAAGTTCAGCAGAAAGATCGATGTATGATTCGCCCCGGCCCCAAAAGAAAAAAAAAAGTTCACCCCCCCCCCCCCCCCCTGAACTTTAGTTCAACATTCGTCGACCATACAACCCGCACCCACCAGACCCTCATTTGTCGTGGAGCCGTCGGTATATATATGGAAAAATTGAGATGTTTTTAATAAGGATCTCTCTGAACCTCTGCGTACCTCCACCTCCGGCGCCATGGCTTAGCTGATGAAGCCAAGCTTCCATGATGGCAATTAGGAGTTTTCCCATGGCGCTATATTTTGACTGAACCAGGTATCGATGGTAGAGAGATCTATAACCGACTTTCTCGAACGATGTCGTGGAGTCTCGGGAAAGGGCGCTAATGCCACTATTGCCATTATGGTGGCTCGGGTCTCGAGCCACCTTTGCGCATAGCTCAATTACTGGCCGCGTCTGGTCGGAGGGAGGTACTCTGACTACACCTCAAAAGCTCGATCCGAGTGCACTTCAGGGCTCCAAGACACACACGCAAACATGCATTCTGCACACCATCCATCCTTTCAAAACTTTGTTCCTCGATGCCGAACCATACCGATTTGATCCCATAATCTACTTTAGACCTAATCAGGGCTTTATATATCGATTAGCAAAGACTGTTCTATCAGCTCCCCATTTATTACCAGAAATGCACTTAATAAATTTAGTGCTCTTTGACATTTATTCTTTACACAGACCAAATGTGGTCTTTCCATTTGTCTACTATCAACTGGAGACCTAAAATTTAGTCAGAATTGTTGAATAGTATTGGGTGTTGCTAGAGTTTATCCCTGATGTCCGCTTCCTCCCTACGTG
Organism: Penaeus monodon; assembly: GCF_015228065.2. Taxonomy (NCBI): domain Eukaryota; kingdom Metazoa; phylum Arthropoda; class Malacostraca; order Decapoda; family Penaeidae; genus Penaeus; species Penaeus monodon. The sequence goes on from NW_023659149.1 coordinate 16,950, forward strand.
AAAAAATTACCCCCAATACTCCTTTCTAATGAAACTTAAACCCACTGGAGGCCCCATTTATGAATCATTCCAGTGCCAAATTGTATGCGATTTGCTGCGAATTCCTGCATTATTGCTGGATGCTCATAATGCACAATCATCACGTACAGTGAGTATTTAAGATTCCTAGGAGGAGCTGTAAGATGTCATTGTCAATACATAGAAATAATGTGTTGGTGCAATAAACTTCCTTGTGGGTACCCCGTTGCTGGATACAATGTCCGAAAAGTTGATACTTGTCAGAAATAATTTGACAGCAAACGTTTCTGTCATAATGAAATTTTTGAATAAAACACGGCAGTTTCCACGTAATCCTCTCAAAAAGCATAAGTTTTCTGAGTAGGCCATAATCGCCATGGTCATGGTCGTAGCTTTTCTATATCTACAAATACTGAAATCAAAATCTTTTTTTGGCAATGCCTCTTGAATAAGGACTGTCAGCTTTACTACTGATCGAGAGTTTGGCGTCCCTTGCGGAGCCGCCTGCTCGTCAACTATTAATTACTGAATTTAGAAATGCAATATAGCCTACTGTTAACAAAATTCGGTTCCATGACCTTGCCATAAGAAAAACAACTTGTCAACGCAATTGTGCGGTAGGAGATGGCAAGTCTGGATTACCCCCTCCTTTCAATATTGGAATGTGTGGGGTGTGCTGAGTTTGGAAAAGTGTGGCTTTTCCAAATTTCATTGTACACTTTCTAGCAAACTTAATCATGTCATCATGATTAAGATGCTTCATCATCTCATATCTGGAATCTCATCGAGGGCCTGGTGATGATGTTCCTCTACGGCTTCTAGCGCTCGGAACACGCTCATCCATTGTAAGATCTTTATTGTAATCAAAGTCATCTCCTTGGCAAAGTGAAATTGGTTTGCAGCTCAAGCCGCCTCTTCTTGGTGGTCAGGAAGGTGGGATGGTAAGTTAGCTGAGCTGCTTGTAGGAGAGCACTGCATGGCTAGTGCATTAGCAATGTTCTCTAGGCGAGTTCTAAATGGTGACCCTCTTCTATTGATGTATTTAATTTGGAATAGATGTTTTTTTCTATTAATTTTATTACTATTGGCCCAAACTCTGATATTTGGTGGTGCTATTGATTGTAAGACAAACTACGCCAGGAGTCTCTTTTTGCTTGTCTTTATTATTCTACGAAGCCCTAGCTCTTGCTAGTTTTGTATTGCCAAAGTTCTCATTTGTGATGTTATTTTTGAAAGCCTGTAGGCCTTATTGCGTCGCACATGCGCCTTGGCGGCAAATCTGGTGTCCCCATGGACTCTATCTATGCTTAACGCTATCCTGCGAGTACATTAGCAATGTCTTTAGGATTGTCAAAATTGGTTCTTCCCTCGTGACTGATGTTTTTATTTACAGAAGCATGTTCTGTTTCTTATTGATTTTATTGAAAGTTGAACCAACCTCTGATATTTTGGTAGAGCTAATTTTTGTAGACGACCAAGCTCCGCCAGGAGTCCCTCTTTTTGCTTGTCTTATTACTCTAGAACTAGCCCTAGCTCTTGCTAGTTTGTAGTTGCAAAAGTTATCATGTAGTGATGTTTTTTTTGAAAAGCCTGTAGGCCTTATTGCGTCGGCACAGCGCCGTGCGGCAATCTGGTTTCCAGGCCATGGAAACTCTATGCTAACGCTATCTGTGCGAAGTTTTAGGAATGGATGCAATGCTGCTTCTATAATCGAATTCTGAATATTTGTTTACTTTATCACAATGGTTTCTCCACAAGTCGAGTCTTGACGCGCCTTGTGAAGGCGCCCAGTCTGCTCGTTTACGTTAAATTTCGGTGGCTGAAGGCTTTCTCACGTGTGTCCGCATGAATATTTCATCAAAATAGGAAGATGCTCGCTTCCCACGAGTCAGTCATGGTGTGCCAACAGGCACTTGGCTGCTATTGATGAGAGACCATGATAATCATAAGCTCAAATTACGGTATTATCGTCCACCCGCGTCGACTACCATCATATCAGAAGGACTAGATCAACTCTTAAGCAACTTAACTACGTGCTCACCTCTACCATCCACCCGCAGGGAACCCCATAACGTATGATGACATTAAATCACTGAAATTACTTTATTTTGTGCAGACGTTCCTGAAAGAGCAAAGGCTCATCATAGGCTATCACTGCATCACGTGTACAATAAAGTGAACGAGATGCCAGATACGTGGCCATTAATTTTTACTTTGCATGCGACAACTCCAAAAGTATAGATCAATAGTCACTTCTGTAAAGGGAGGCTTTGGTGGATGTACATGGCGACTCTCCTCCCCTTACCCTCACGATCCTTCCGATAAAAAAAAAAAAGAAAACATAGATTAGTTCTCAGCGAAACGACCTCGCAGACACGAGGTGTGTTAAAGGTTTCTTGGATAACTATAATATCGGATCATAGGACGAGGCTTAATATTATTAAGGTCATTTACTTTATATCTAAGAACTTCGACAGTTCCATTGTATATGTCGACGCGAAGATTACGTTTTATGGGGTTTGGAAGTGCCTTGTCCACCGTTTTTGTTCTCTTTTTTTGGAGGGAAGACGCCTCCTCTCCCTCGCTTCCCGGGAACCTCTCTCGGGATGGTTTTTGGAGACAGAAGCTCCATGTCCCTGCACCTCCTGGCGAGGGAGACTACTGACAGATTGCGATCTGCTTCTCGCACGAGAAGCCGATCGCGAAGCCATACGAAGTCCTCACAGGAGTATCCCGACGGGAAGGTGCGCCTCCGGACTGTGATATCGGTATCTCCTCCTTATGATGTTTAGTACTGGGTTGATGCAGTCATTTGATCAACCAATTTGTCAAATGATAAACTTTAATATTTAATTCTTTAACGGTCTGTTTAAGTTCAGCAATTTTCTTTATCCTTAGCTGCACTATGTTGACGACATGACTTGCACTTAGGGGTGGTGTGAGTTACTGCTTCACTAGGAAGATCGGTTTGTGTGTCAAACTTTTCACTTTCCTCTTAGCTTCAGTAGAACTACTTCAATGCTTTCTCATATATGCTAATGTCTCGGTTTCCTTCTTCAGGATGGTACACTCAGCAGATCCTGACTGATGTGGACCTCCACAAATTAGCACATTTGGAAATCTGGCTAGTACTGTAATGGTGTCATGGGCTTTCAGCACATTGACGGCATACAAAGTTACTCGAGTCTTTATCAATACATCTTAATGAGTGTGTCCGAATTGTTGGCATCTATTACACTGCATTGGCTTTTTGGAATATAAGGTCTTACTTGAACTACGTTCATAACCGACGTTGATATACTCGGGATTTTGTTTAAAGACCGTCAAAAAATACAGTCCTAGTTTTTCGTTTGCACTTCCCGTCTTCTGTCTCAATGAACGTCCACCTACGTCTTGGTCCCTCAATGCTCTCAGAATTTCACTTTCTTCCATCGTCCTCAAATCCCTGTGAATGATTACGCCCTTACAGGTATTTGGGCCAATAGGAATAGTTACATGAACTCGAAGATCATGAATTTGCGTCAGCTTAAGTAAATCCTAATCTGGGAGTTGTATTTACTTTTACAAGGAGGCTTCCATCTCGCATTTTTGACAAAATCAAAATCGCCGTCCACTTGACCATCAAGGACCTTTTGATGATAAAGGGTTCACGTTCAAAAGCGATTGATTTTCATTCACGCATTTTACATTCGCGAACCTTGCATTCTCGGTGGGGATTTTGAAAAGTGGTCTTCTCGTTCTGTCGTTAGTGGGGGTTCCGTTGTTCAGGGTCGAGTTTGTCTTAGAGTGGTCATGAGTCAACTTAATCATGTCATCATGATTAAGATGCTTCATCATCTCATATCGAATCTCATCGGGGCCTGGGGATGTTCCTCTACAGGCTTCTAGGGCTCGGACAAGCTCATTCATTGTTAGGTCTTTATTATAATCAAAGTCATCTCCTGTGGCAAAGTGAATAGGTTGCAGCTCAGCGGCTTCCTTGGTGGTCAGGAAAGCGGGATGGTAGTTTGCCGAGCTACTTGTGTAAGAGAACTGCCTGGCGAGTACATTAGCAATGTCTTTAGGATTGTCAAAATTGGTTCCCTCATGAATGATGTTTTTAATTTTACAAGATGTTTTGTTCTTATTGATTTTATTGACAGTGGACCAAACCTCTGATATTTTGGTAGAGCTATTTATTGTAGAGACAAAGCTACGCCAGGAGTCTCTTTTTGCTTGTCTTATTACTCTACGAGCCCTAGCTCTTGCTAGTTTGTAATTGCAAAAGTTCTCATTTGTGATGTTTTTTGAAAAGCCTGTAGGCCTTATTGCGTCGGCACAGCGCCCTGCGGCAATCTGGTGTCCACCATGGAACTCTATGCTTAACGCTATCTGTCGAAGTTTTAGGAATGGATAGCAATGCTGCTTCTATAATCGAATTTTGAATATTGTTTACTTTATCATCAATGGTTTCTCCAACAAGTCCGAGCTTGACGCTCCTTGTGAAGGCGACCCAGTCTGCTCTTTTACGTTAATTTAGGCGCTGAAGGGGTTCTCACTGTGTCGCATGAATATTTAATCAAAATAGGAAGATGATCGCTTCCCCAACGAGTCGTCAATGGTGTGCCACAGGCACTTGGCTGCTATTGATGAAGAGACCAGTGATAAGTCAATAAAGCTCAAATTACCGGTATTATCGTCCACCCGCGTCGGACTACCATCATTCAGAAGGATTAAATCGGACTCATTAAGCAACTTAACTACTTGCTCACCCCTACCATCCACCCGCAGGGAACCCCATAACGTATGATGAGCATTAAATCAGCTAAAATTACTTTATTTTGTGGCAGACGTTCCTGAAGAGCAAAGAGCTCATCATAGGCTATCGCTGCATCAGGTGGACAATAAAGTGAACATTAGCCAGATACGTGCCATATTTTTACTTTGCATGCGACAAACTCAAAGTAGAATCAATAGTCACTTCTGTAAAAGGGAGGCTTTGGTGGATGTACATGGCGACTCCGCCTCCACCCCTACCTCCGACCTCGACATAAATGGTAGTTC
>NW_023659150.1:0-10000 GCF_015228065.2 Penaeus monodon
CTAAAAACCCCAAAGGCTGTTTCCCCTCAGTGTTGAAGAGGGGGTCCTGCACCTTTTTTCCAGAAATTTCCCTTCATCCCTCTGAAAACCAACCAGGGGGCTTTTTTCATCACGTGGGGGAGAAAAGCAACCTTTTTCCAGGCATTCCCTATGTCAGGACGGCTTAAAAAAAAAAAAAGTGAATCCCTCTTTTCTCTGAAATACCCAAAGGCTGTTTCACCTCAGTGAGAAAAGAGGGGGGGTCCTGTACCTGTTCCAGTAAGTTCCTTCATTCCTCTGAACAGCCAACCACAGACTGTTTCATCACAGTGAGGGAGAGGAGTGAACTTTTTTCCAGGCGGTTCCTATGGCAGGACAGGTTTTAAAGTGAATCCCTCTTCTCTCTGAAACACCCAAAGACTTTTTTTGACCTCAGTGAGAGAAGAGGGGTCCTGTACCTGTTCCAGTTAGTTCCTTCATCCCTCTGAAACAGCCAACCACAGACTGTTTCATCACAGTGAGGGAGAGAAGCTAACTTTAGTCCAGGCATTTTCCTATCACAGGAGGGGAAAGGGTTAGTGTTCTGTCTAGTGGCAGCTATTTAAACAGAACCAGGCTGAGGGCCTGACAAAGTAGGGGCTCCTACCTGCCTATCGTTTCCTATTCGAAAAAGAGAGAGTGGCAGTCATCAGATGGTCTGTTAGACCAGTCCCTAGAAAAATAGAATGGCACTCTATGCACACCGAAAGGGCAGGCTCTCTAAGGCCCCCCACACACCCTCCCCTGCGGAAGTAAAGGTCTGCCCACATCCGAGCACGCGCCCGAAGATGGGGTCCAGTTCACCAGAAGGTGTGCACAGTCATCCTATAATTCGTATAGGAAAGAGTAGGCTAGGAGGGCACGAAGCTACATGCAAGCACATAGCACTGTGGCAGCAAACAAGGCTGGGCGCGTCGCCGTCCGATAACGCGTAAGAGCCGAGGCCGAATTGCAGGGGACAGGGTGCGGTACATCTCTTTAATCCGCCCATGCAAAAGCCTCACGACCGAGAGGTCATAGTGGCTCTCTGGGCATTATCCGCTTGGCCCCAAACCACTGTGCCCCGTCGAGCGCCTTTGCTGGTACGGTCCTCCCTTCGCTCTGAATCGTCCAAGTAAGGACCGATTCACCGCAGGGAGAGGAAGAGGAGAGTCCTTCTTCTTCAGCTGCTCGATGTCCATTTCCCTGCTAGAGGATTGGGAAATGCTGATCTCGTTTCGGGCTCTGCAGCTTAAATACACGAGTGATGTGTAAGCGCACAGGGAACGAGGGGAGCCTGCTGTCCAATGAGCGCGGACATGGCTGTGGACCTGATGTGACCCAACCTGGGAAACTACGCTGAAACTCCAGGTTGGGGGGGTCATGTGCTACAATAAGTATATATACATAGGTATGGAATATATATATACACATGCATATATATGTATTTATATATATCTATATACATATATATATATATATAAAATATATATATATATTTTATATAATATATATTTGTGTGGAGTGAGTCCATTTGTGTATACAATTAAATGTTTGTATGCGTATATATATATATACATACAAAAATATACATATTTATATATGTGTGCTTATTTGTAATATATACAAGTATCTACAGTTGCGGAATTATATTTCACTACACATGCGGGGTCCCACTCTTTTAGATCTGGCAACCAGCTCGATGTAAACATAGCGTAAGTAGTATTTTTATAAAAAGAGGCAAAAATCCTAGGTTGTTTGCAACAAAGAGCGGGATTGGTAAAAATATTAATAGCCAATAAGTGTATTAATATCTATTTTTAGAAAACGAAATAAGCATTTGATATTTCAAAGTTTCTTTTAAAAAAAGTGGTTGCAAACATTAGTATTAATTATCACTGAATTTGTAGGGGAATGCTTTTCAAATGGGACTTTTTGGAATTGTTTATCGAAATGGCAACACCTATGGAGGTGAGGCAGCATTCCCCCTTTATTTGAAAAATTAACAATGATGTTTGCATATTTCTTGAATATAGAAAACGCCTCATACACAAACATCTATGTATAGCAGCTAAATCAACTAGAAATCTGCAAATTTGCTAAGAAGTTAGCAAGTGTTTCTCGAAGCTGCACCATCTAGTAGCAGCTAATCGAACTAATGAAGAGAGGTATGGAGAATATAAAGACGCTTTATCATTGTGCGTGTGCCGGGCCCGGGGCCCTAAGTGAAAGGCCCAGGTGAAGCCAGAACTTCACAAATCTCATTGCTACTACTGTGCGTGTGCATGCTTATTTTGTGTTTAGCGCGCGCGCCCCGCGTGTGTGCGTATGCGTATGTGCACAATTACATACTTGATGAGTTACAAAAATATATGTAGGCTGTCTGCGCGCGTGTGTGTGTGCATATGCATAGGTGTATGTTACTTGATGATTACAAAAATATTTGTAGGGTTCGTTTTGTTCATCACGAATACATTCTATCTTGTGCTAATTCTGATAATGGTTCAAGGGGCATTGGACATCGTCATGCTCCCGGAGACATTAACAGTGGAACCGGTTCGCTTCTCAGGGTATCATGTCTTCATGCTGCCACGTGCTGATGGCAAGTGAGGTCTGATCACCCTTGTCAGAGCGACAATTCCCTAATCCGCAATAGCCGATGCACCGCACTGCGGAGATGTTGAATCCTTGCCGTCGAGATTCACCTGGCCGGGGGTCCCCTGAAATTGTACAATGTGTACGGGCCGGCCACACTGTAGTACCTTAGTCCTTAGTACCTTAGGCATCAGCTAGGTCTGTGCTTCTGCAGCACACAACCGAGTGATCATGGGGGGAGACTTCAACACACCACGCCATCCTGGTTCCCTCCCCGGGCACGGGATGCGGCTGGCTATCACATAGCCAACCCATGCTTGAGACATTCCCCGAGATCACTCTCAATACCCAGGACCCAATGCATGTCAGAGAGGGTCCTAGTCTTCACCCTGGCCACTGTGACTCTGGTGAAGAGGATTGGCTGGCGTGTCGATGAGACCGTCACTAGCGACCATTACGGCACTATAACCACCCTCATGGATAGTGGCCCAGCCGAAATGCCACGACCGAACCCAAAGATGGAAGACAGACAAGGCCAAACTGGCAGGCATTTCAGAACGCCTTGGCCCACTGCCCTCAGAAGCAAAAAAACTCACACAAAGTGAAAAACGTGGAAGTGCTACAAGCCTGACTTGTAAATGCTATTGATGAGGCAGCCTCACAAACCCAAAACCCCAAAACTGGGCCTGGGTCCAGGAGCACAAAGACGCCTGCTACTTTAATGATGAGATTAGGGAGGTCAACCACGGTAAATTTGTGCCGAAAAAATTTCCGAAGGCAAAGACCCCGACAACCTAGCCCTCCTAAGGGAGGCTGTCAGGGATGCCAAGGAAACTGCCAGTAGAATCAGGTAGGAAAGTGGCTGGAATGGGGTGAGTCCTTCAATCACCATACCACCCTCTCAGAGTTATGGCAACAGGTCAAGCGAGCTACCAGCTGCTCAGCCCCGAGATGCACGCACCATGACCCCCAGTCAGAGGCAAACAGACTGGCGCACGAGTTCTCTGCGAGAACAATAGCAACAGCCTGCCAGCCGAACTGAGGGTAAGACAAGAACGTTTACAACCAGACAGACTTGCTCATATCAGAGAAAGGGCAGCGAACTCGATAACTCAGACGTTATCTTTTCTCTAAGGGAACTAAGAAATGCATATAAAGCCAGTTGTAACACACCCCTGGGCTCTGAAGGGGTCTCTTACCCCATCTTTTCCCACCTGGGACTGGTAGGTGAGCTTGTATTCCTGCAACTCATCAACAAGTCCTGGAAACTCCACTGTACCCCAGATTTTGGAAGAGGGCTACCATAGTTCCCATCCCTAAAACCAAAGGAGCCGGGGAAGTACCGCCCCATCTCTCTCCTCAGCTGTCTGGCCAAGACGGCTGAGAGGATGGTACCTGAATGGCTCCGATGGAAAATGGGACCCCCACATAAAACACCTCCACGGGTTCACCAGGGCATGAGCACAGCGCACAGCATAGCCATGCTCTTGAGCACAATAAGCACGGACATACCTGTGGTAGTATTCCTTGACCTGGAGAAGGCTTTTAAATTTGGCAAGTCCTCTTGCCATTCAGGAGAGCCTGATCCAAAAGGAATCAGAGGTAAGCTCTTGGCTTGGATAGGTTGACTACTTTAGGAATAGAACAGCCAGAGTCATATTCCAAGGTTACATATCACAGCACATGCCAGGGGAAAATTTGAACACCACAGGGTGGGGTTCTCAGTCCAGCCCTCTTTAACACATTAATGTCTTGTATCCTCAACATAAACCTCCCATGGGGTGCAAGATCATCTCCTATGCAGACGATCTTGCTATCATCTCCATTGGACATACTTCCTAAAAAAAAGCCCAGCGTTGTATGGACCTCGTACCCGAGGAGTGTTGCAGGACAGGACTAAAGATCTCTGCAGCCAAATCCAAAGCCATGGCTCTGAGACAGAGAGTTCAAGGCACAAGTCTAAAAAATCCAGGGAATGCACTTGGGGGTGGGTTCAGGACTACCTCTACCTTGGGGTAAGGATAGAACCGGCCCTCTCCTTCCACAAGGAGGTCCATTTACCTGGTTGACCGAACAAAATCAAAGACTGTCTGTCATGAGAGCAAAGAGTGGAAGACACATAAGGGCCAGACACAGAGAAACTAAGATCATTCTATGTACATACTGTCGGGCCCATTGTATACTATGCCTTCCTCGCTCTGATTGGCATTAAGAAAAAAAATATAAAGACCAACTGGAGACAGTCCAAAACGAAGCTGCTAGGGTCATTCTGGGTGCCCCAAGGTGGGCAAAGGGTTTCCTCAACCTCCTAGTGGAGGCAAACCTTCTCCCCTTGGCCTCACGAATTGATCTAATGGCAGCACAATTTTATCAAAGGTCATCCAGGCTCCAGGAATACAAGCCTAAGACATAAAATAGTCAGACCCTAGAACAAGATAACGAGCTGTTTGCAAACAACTCCTGGCTGTCTCCCCACAGCCGGGGTGTTAATACGCCATCAGCTCAAAGAAGCACTTCCTGCAAGGGCATGGACTCCCCACACCCTGAATTTGTCAAAGCTCCGCCGTGGGCACAAACCTCGATAGAGTTCTCGGTCATGAGACCTGGCAACCAAAAAGAATAAAATATTCCAACGCCTAGCCTAAAGGGTTGCAAAATGATCCTCTGGGTCTTTGGGCAACCATCACTCCTCCGGGCAGCAAACATTTTAAACACGGATCGGTCGATCCCTTAACCCACACTGCAGGCACCGGCTTCGCAGCAAGGGATCCCACAAAATCCATGAGGGTAACAGACAACGCCTCCTCGCAACAGGCAGAGGCAGTTGCTATCATGGGAGCACTAAGCCACGCGCCCCGTGAGGGAAGGACATGTGATCATACACACAGACTCCAAAAGGAGCCATAGACTGTTTTTCAGCAGCGCTCACCCTGGCACAGAGGATTCTGCACAGGGTAGAAGAATTATAAACTGGGTCCCCAGCCACATAGGGATCATGGGAATGAGCTTGCTGACAGACTAGCCGATGTTGGCAGGGTTATGCCCCCTAATCCCATGATAATACATCAGAGCCGAAAATTACTTAGGAGAAGTGTACGTTGATGGCAACCTCCTTCCTCCTGCAGCTTCACAGTGAGGAAACGAGATCCTCCCCCTTGGCCAGCTGCTACTCAGACACACCGGCTATGAACCACTAGCACTCTCTAAAATAAACACAGAGGTACCGAAGTCATTTTCACAGAATGCGCCTAGGTTACCACTGTTCATAGCAGATCATACAAACAGAGGTGTTTGCATGCATTGCGGCGAGCCGAACGCCACACTTGTACATTACTTAGAGAATTGTGTGCACACGCAATTCCTGAGACAAAGCCCCGAACATAGCTGTCGTGTTGGTAAAGAGATTATGCGAGATGCTTACACCACGGCTACAGGAGCGCCTGCTGGCAATCCCACCGAGTGGGCAGAGAACCAAATGAGACCAGCCCTAAAAAGCTGAAACACAGGCCGGGGCCCTAAGTGAAAGGCCCAGGCGAAGCCAGAACTTCGCAAAACTCATAGCTAGCTAGATAATGGTTTTCGCTCTCAATATTCCATAAGCCATGGCGTTTCTATGGAGACGCATCCACATTCGAACAGCTGAGCAAGTAAATGCACGTTAGCATGTTTTCAACTCAAGCAACTACAAGTTAGGTGGTTTGAAGGAAGGGGAAAAAATCTTACTTCCGTTAAGGATGTTCTATGAAATCTAATATCTTAAGTGTTTTCACAATTATCCTGAGGGAGTCGGTATGTGGTTGCTCTCTACTTTTGTTAAGTCATATTTGTAATTTTTATTCTATCGTTTGTCAATTCATGTCTATCCACTGTATATGTGTAGGTGTCATTATATTTGCATATTCATCTTCACTGTAAAGTCGAAGTTTAATATTCTCTTGAAAGTTTACGAAAGCATAATTTCTTTTTATATGTACTAAATTTATTAAATATCATTGGCTTTAAAGAGAATTTTTTCATACACGATTTTTCGGGAATATTTGATTACTGAAATGGAAACACCTATGGAAGTAGGCTGGCGTTTTAGTTCCACAAATGATTATAGCTGCACATTCTTTACACTTATAAACGCTACTTTCTATAAAAAAACTATGTATGGCAGCTGGAAGAAAAGAATATGCAAATTCGGCGAGAACTTTGCAACTACTCGTTACTTAACTATCTAGAAGCTGCTAATTGAACAAATAAAGTTAATTATCTTTTCGTCAGATTCACTGATTCAGAAGAAAAATGTTACGTTATAACCTTCATAAAAGACATTAACTATACGCAAGATCACATTAGGAATACAGTGAATATATAAGGGTTTTTTATCACTGTGAGCATGTGAGCGTGTTGAGAAATAGAGATGCTGACCATTTCAGTTGTTTGACTACTAGTATGCGTAGCGATTTAGAATTATAGTTTTGCATTTCAAACATATTGAGCCACATTCAGCGAAAAATAACATGTATTTGATTACTGAAATACTATCTTTGTATGGATTGGCTAAGTGGTAAAAACACTCACATTTTTTTAAAGGTATTTAGTTGCCTTTTACTTTTAAAGAACAGTAATATGTAAAGGGAAAAAAAGGCAAATATTGGGAAAAAACATACTGACGGACAATTCATTTTTATTAAAACCTTGTCCAACCACCATTATTTTCTAAAACTCCTCGTAGTCTCCCCGGGGGATAGGCTTATATACAAGTTCCAATTTCCTACGCATTATTTCCCATTCCCTATTTGCATGTTCTATTATTCTATTTATCTCATTTTCATATTTGTATTTCTCATTTTTCTTGTTTGTCAGTTCATGTCTATAAAATGTATTATATAGGCATATGTGTTTATATATGCATGTATATACGTATTTGATCATATTTATCATTGTGTGTGTGCAATGATATTAAATGTTTATGGAATGATCATTTTCATCCATACGAAATGTCCAGGCATGCAGTAAGCTGAACGCTGTATTAAAACCCAAACTTCTAATTGTGTAATTTAAAGGAAGAGGAACCAACTATTATAATATATAGAATATATTTTAATTCATAATCTCTATGCTAATGAATACCCTTAAATTCCCGAATATCTATTTCGCTGTTAACCCAACTATATGTTAAATAAAAAAAGAAAAATGTATTGTCGATAAAATGACGTCATTATACGTATGGGAAATCCGAGGTGAAAACTAGGTTGCCAGTGAAAGGCTTTTCAGACACTCTTGAAAAAAAAACACGAGGCAGACTAAATTGAAAATCGTGGTCGATCATTGGGAAAGAGAGTGGGGCATTCCCAATGAAATTTCCAGGGAGCTGGGTATCTCCCGGTCTGTAATTTACAGGTGTCCACGAAAGACAACCGAAGATCAAACTGCTCAGATCAGGGAGATGGTGGAGGTGAACCCCTGACAAATGCAGTTTTAAAAAAAAAGAATTGCAGCTCCCAGTAAAAAAGTCGAACGGTGAGAAAAAGATTGCACGCAGATATTATTCATCACCCAACACCAGCCATCAAAGAGAGGTTTACCGAAACGTCATCGCCAAGGTTTGTCTCCAGTTCGCCCAGCAGTATGTAGACAATGATCTGGATTTTCTGGGAAGGGGAATCTGGAGTGATGAAAAAACATTTTGTTCCACGGGGAAGCTCCACTGCAAAGAGGGAATGGGAAATAATGCGTAGGAAACTGGAACTTGTATATAAACCTATGCCCCGGGGAGACTACGAGGAGTTTTAGAAAATAATGGTGGGAGGACAAGGTTTTAAAAAAAAATGAATTGTTCCTGTCAATATGATTTTCCCCAATATTTGCCTTCTTTTTTAAAATTTTACTTTTCTTTAAAAGTAAAAAGGCAACTAAATATCTTTAAAAAAAGGATGAGTGTTTTACCACTTAGTCAATTCATACAAAGCAATATAGTATTTCAGTAATCAAATACATGTTACTTTTCGCTGAATGGGGTTCAAAATGTTGAAATGCAAAACTATAATTCTAAATCGCTACGCAAAACTAGTAGTCAAACAACTGAAAATGGTCAGCAATCTCTCTTTTTCTCAACACGCACACAATGATGAAACCCTTATATATTCACTGTATTCCTAATGTGATCTTGAGTATAGTTTAATGTTCTATTATGAAGGTTATAACGTAACATTTTTCTTCTGAATCAGTGAATCTGACGAAAGATAATTAACTTTATTTGTTCAATTAGCAGCTTCTAGATATTTTAAGTAACGAGTAGTTGCAAAGTTCTCGCCGAATTTGCATATTCTATTTCTTCCAACTGCCAATCGTAGCTGTTTATAGAAAGTAGCGTTTATAAGTGTAAAGATGTGAGCTATAATCATTCGTGGAAAAAAAAACGCCGGCCCACTTCCATAGGTGTTTCAATTTCAGAAATTTCCAATAATTCCAAGAAATTGTGTATAAAAAAAGTACCCTTTAAAGCCAACGATATTAATATACTTTAACTTCGCAATGAAGATAAGTATTCAAATTCAATGACACCTACACATAACAGTGGATAAACATGAATTGAACAAACGATAGAATAAAAATTACAAATATGACTTAACAAAAGTAGAGAGCAACATATACCAACTCCCTCAGGATAAATGTGAAAACATTTAAGATATTAGATTTCTAGAACATCCTTAATGAAAGCAAGATTATTTCCCTTCCTTCAAAACCACCTAACTTGTATTTGCCGAGTTGAAACATGCAAACGTGCACTTCCTTGCTCAGCTGTTCGAATGTAAAATGCGTCTCCATAGAAACGCCATGGCTTATGGAATATTGAAGCGTAAACCATTATCAGAATTTTTGCACCAAATGAATGTATTCGTTGATGAACAAAACGAATCCTACATATATTTTCGTAACTCACAAGTATATAATTGTGCCCACACGCATACGCACACAAAGCGCGCGCAGACAGGCTCCACATACACACCCCGCGCGCGCTCACACACACACACATATGCATGCACACGCACAATGGTAAAACGTCCCTTTTTATTCTCCATACCTCCCCTTTTATTATTTGATCAGCTGCTACTAGATGTGTAGCTTCGGGGCACTTGCTAACTTTTCAGCGAATTTGCAGATTTCTAGTTGATTTAGCTACATAGATGTTTGAAGTATGAGGCGTTTTCTATATTCAAGAAATAGCAAAAATCATTGTTAATTGTTCAAATAAAGGGGGAAAAGCTGCCTCACCTCCTTAGGCGTTGCCATTTCGATAAACAATTCCAAAAAGTCGCATTTGAAAAACATTCCCCTACAAAGCCAGCGATAATTAATACTGCATGTTTTGCAAACACTTATTTTAAAAAAATCGAGATATCAAATGCTAATTTTCGTT
>NW_023659150.1:12500-22010 GCF_015228065.2 Penaeus monodon
CTGCAAATTCGCTGAGAAGTTAGCAAATGCTCGAAGCTACACCATCTAGTAGCACTGATCGACCTAAAAAAAGTGAGGTATGGAGAATATAAAGACGCTTTACCATTGTGCGTGTGCATGCATATGTGTGTGTGTGTGAGCGCGCGCGTGTGTGTATGGAGCCTGTCTGCGCGCGCGTGTGTGCGTATGCGTGTGGGCACAATTATATACTTGATGAGTTACGAAATATATGTAGGATTCGTTTTGTTCATCACGAATACATTTCATTTTGTGCTAAATTCTGATAATGGTTTACGCTCTCAATATTCCATAAACCATGGCGTTTCTATGGAGACGCATCTACATTCGAACAGCTGAGCAAGGAAGTGCACGTTTGCATGTTTCAACTCAGGCAACTACAAGTTAGGTGGTTTGAAGGAAGGGAAATAATCTTGCTTTCATTAAGGATGTTTCTATGAAATCTAATATCTTAAATGTTTTCACATTTATCCTGAGGGAGTTGGTATATGTTGCTCTCTACTTTTGTTAAGTCATATTTGTAATTTTTATTCTATCGTTTGTCAATTCATGTTTATCCACTGTATATGTGTAGGTGTCATTGAATTTGAATACTTATCTTCATTGCGAAGTTAAAGTATATTAATATCGTTGGCTTTAAAGGGTACTTTTTCATACACAATTTCTTGGAATTATTTGATTACTGAAATTGAAACACCTATGGAAGTGGGCCGGCGTTTTTGTTCCACGAATGATTATAGCTGCACATTCTTTACACTTATAAACGCTACTTTCTATAAACAGCTACGATTGGCAGTTGGAAGAAATAGAATATGCAAATTCGGCGAGAACTTTGCAACTACTCGTTACTTAACTATCTAGAAGCTGCTAATTGAAACAAATAAAGTTAATTATCTTTTCGTCAGATTCACTGATTCAGAAGAAAAATGTTACGTTATAACCTTCATAATAGAACATTAACTATACTCAA
The DNA here is from genome assembly GCF_015228065.2 of Penaeus monodon. NCBI lineage: Eukaryota > Metazoa > Arthropoda > Malacostraca > Decapoda > Penaeidae > Penaeus > Penaeus monodon. The sequence goes on from NW_023659150.1 coordinate 13,489, forward strand.
GATCACATTAGGAATACAGTGAATATATAAGGGTTTCATCATTGTGTGCGTGTTGAGAAATGAGAGATGCTGACCATTTTCAGTTGTTTGACTACTAGTATGCGTAGCGATTTAGAATTATAGTTTTGCATTTCAAACATTTTGAACCACATTCAGCGAAAAGTAACATGTATTTGATTACTGAAATACTATATTGCTTTGTATGAATTGACTAAGTGGTAAAACACTCATCCTTTTTTTAAAGATATTTAGTTGCCTTTTACTTTTAAAGAAAAGTAAAATGTAGAAAAAGAAGGCAAATATTGGGGAAAATCATATTGACAGGAACAATTCATTTTATTAAAACCTTGTCCTCCCACCATTATTTTCTAAAACTCCTCGTAGTCTCCCCGGGGCATAGGTTTATATACAAGTTCCAGTTTCCTACGCATTATTTCCCATTCCCTCTTTGCAGTGGAGCTTCCCCGTGGAACAAATGTTTTTTCATCACTCCAGATTACCCTTCCCCAGTAATCCAGATCATTGTCTACATACTGCTGGGCAACTGGAGACAACCTTGGCGATGACGTTCGGTCAACTCTCTTTGATGGCTGGTGTTGGTGATGAATAATATCTGCGTGCAATCTTTTTCTCACCGTTCGACTTGTTACTGGGAGCTGCAATTCTTCTTGTTTTAACTGCATTTGTCAAGGGGTTCACCTCCACCATCTCCCTGATCTGAGCAGTTTGATCTTCGGTTGTCTTTCGTGGACACCTGTAAATTACAGACCGGGAGATACCCAGCTCCCTGGAAATTTCATTGGAGAATGACCACTCTCATCCCAATGATACGACCACGATTTTCAATTTTAGTCTGCCTCGTGTTCTTTTTCAAGAGTGTCTGCAAAGCCTTTCACTGGCAACCTAGTTTTCACCTCGGATTTCCCATACGTCATAATGACGTCATATTATCGACAATACATTTTTTCTTTGTTTATTTAACATATAGTTGGGTTAACAGCGAAATAGATATTCGGGAATTTAAGGGTATTCATTAGCATAGAGATTATGAATTAAAATATATTCTATATATTATAATAGTTGGTTCCTCTTCCTTTAAATTACACAATTAGAAGTTTTGGGTTAATACAGCGTTCAGCTTACTGCATGCTCTGGACATTTCGTATGGATGAAAATGATCATTCCATAAACATTTAATATCATTGCACACACACAATGATAAATATGATACAAATACGTATATACATGCATATATAAACACATATGCCTATATATATACATTTTATAGACATGAACTGACAAACAAGAAAATGAGAAATACAAATATGATAATGAGATAAATAGAATAATAGAACATGCAAATAGGGAATGGGAAATAATGCGTAGGAAATTGGAACTTGTATATAAGCCTATGCCCCGGGGAGACTACGAGGAGTTTTAGAAAATAATGGTGGTTGGACAAGGTTTTTAATAAAATGAATTGTTCCTGTCAGTATGATTTTCCCCAATATTTGCCTTCTTTTCCTACATATTACTGTTCTTTAAAAGTAAAAGGCAACTAAATACCTTTAAAAAAATGATGAGTGTTTTACCACTTAGCCAATCCATACAAAGATAGTATTTCAGTAATCAAATACATGTTTTTTTTTCGCTGAATGTGGCTCAATATGTTTGAAATGAAAAAACTAAAATTCTAAATCGCTACGCATACTAGTAGTCAAACAACTGAAAATGGTCAGCATCTCTTTTTTCTCAACACGCTCACATGCTCCAAGTGATGAAACCCTTATATATTCACTGTATTCCTAATGTGATCTTGCGTATAGTTAATGTTCTTTTATGAAGGTTATAACGTAACATTTTTCTTCTGAATCGTGAATCTGACGAAAAGATAATTAACTTTATTGTTCATTAGCAGCTTCTAGATAGTTAAGTAACGAGTAGTTGCAAGTTCTCGCCGAATTTGCATATTCTATTTCTTCCAGCTGCCATACATAGTTGTTTATAGAAAGTAGCGTTTATAAGTGTAAAGAATGTGCAGCTATAATCATTTGTGGAACTAAAACGCCAGCCTACTTCCATAGGTTTTTTCCATTTCAGTAATCAAATATTCCCGAAAAATCGGGGTATGAAAAAATTCTCTTTAAAGCCAATGAAAATTTAATAAATTTAGTACATATAAAAAAAAAATTATGCTTTCGTAAATTTTATCAAGAGAATATATAAACTTCGACTTTACAGTGAAGATGAATATGCAAATATAATGACACCTACACATATACAGTGGATAGACATGAATTGACAAACGATAGAATAAAAATTAAAATATGACTTAAAAAAAGTAGAGAGCAACAATACCGACCCCCTCAGGATAAATGTGAAAACACTTAAGATATTAGATTTCATAGAACATCCTTAACGGAAGAAAAGATTATTTCCCTTCCTTCAAACCACCTAACTTGTATTTTGCTTGAGTTGAAACATGCTAACGTGCATTTACTTGCTCAGCTGTTCGAATGTGGATGCGTCTTCAAAGAAACGCCATGGCTTTGGAATATTGAGAGCAAAAAACCATTATCTAGCTAGCTATGAGATTTGCGAAGTTCTGGCTTCGCCTGGGCCTTTCACTTATGGCCCGGCCTGTGTCAGTTTTTTTAGGGCTGTCTCATTTGGTTCTCTGACACTCGGTGGGATTGCCAGCAGGCGCTCCTGTAGCCGTGGTGTAAGCATCTCGCATAATCTCTTTACCAACACGACAGCTATGTTCTGGGGGCCCTTTGTCTCAGGAATTGGTGTGCACACAATTCTCTAAGTAATGTACAAGTGTGGCGTTCCGGCTCGCCGCAATGCATGCAACACCTCTGTTTGTATGATCTGCTATGAACAGTGGTAACCTAGGCGCATTCTGTGAAGAATGACTTCGGTACCTCTGTTGTTTATTTTAGAGAGTGCTAGTGGTTCATAGCCGGTGCGTCTGAGTAGCAGCTGGCCAAGGGGGAGGATCTCGTTTCCTCACTGTGAAGCTGCAGGAGGAAGGAGGTGCCATCAAACGTACACTTCTTCCAAAGTAATTTTCGGCTCTGATGTATTATCATGGGATTAGGGGGCATAACCCTGCCAACATCGGCTAGTCTGTCAGCAAGCTCATTCCCTATGATCCCTATGTGGCTGGGGACCCAGTTTATAATTCTTCTACCCTGTGCAAGAATCCTCTGTGCCAGGTGAGCGCTGCTGAAAAACAGTCTATGGCCCCTTTTGGGAAAGTCTGTGTGTATGATCACATGTCCTTCCCTCACGGACGCGTGGCTTAGTGCTCCCATGATAGCAACTGCCTCTGCCTGTTGCGAGGAGGCGTTGTCTGTTCCCCTCATGGTTTTTGTGGCATCCCTTGCTGCGAAGCCGGTGCCTGCAGGGGTGGGTTAAGGGATCAAACCGATCCGTGTAATATGTTCTGCTCCCCGGGAGGAGTGATGGTTGCAATGACCCAGAGGATCATTGCACCCTTTAGGCTGGGCCCGTGGAATATTCATTCTTTTTTGGTTGCCAGTCTCATGACCGAGAACTCTATCGAGGTTTGTGCCCACGGCGGAGCTTTGACAAAGTCAGGGTGAGGGGAGTCCATTCCCTTGGCGAGAAGTGCTTCTTTGAGCTGATGGCGTATTAACACCCTGGCTGTGTGAGACAGCCAGGAGTTGTTTGCAAACAGCTCGTTATCTTGTTCTAGGCGTCTGACTATTTTATGTCTTAGGCTTGTATTCCTGGGCCTGGAGGGACCTTTGATAAGAATTGTGCTCCCATTAGATCAATTCGTGAGGCCAAGGGGAGAAGGTTTGCCTCCACTAGGAGGTTGAGGACCTTCGCCCACCTTGGGGCACCCAGAATGACCCTAGCAGCTTCGTTTTGGACTGTCTCCAGTTGGTCTTTATATTTCTCTTAATGCCAATCCCGAGCGAGGAAGGCATAGTATACAATGGGCCTGACAGTATGTACATAGAATGATCTTAGTACTCTGTGTTGGCCCTTATGGGTCTTCCACTCTTTGCTCTCATGACAGACAGTCTTGATTTTGTTCGGTCAAACCCGGTACTGGACCTCCTTGTGGAAGGAGAGGGTCCGGTCTATCCTTACCCCAAGGTAGAGGTAGTCCTGAACCCCCCTCCAAGTGCATTCCCTGGATTTTCAGGGCTTGTGCCTTGAACTCTCTGTCTCAGAGCCATGGCTTTGGATTTGGCTGCAGAGATCTTTAGTCCTGTCCTGCAACACTCCTCGGATACGAAAGGGCCATACAAAAGCTGGGCTTTTTTTTAGGAAGTATGGTCCAATGGAGATGATAGCAAGATCTTCTGCATAGGAGATGATCTTGCACCCCACTGGGAGGTTTATGTTGAGGATACAAGACATTAATGTTTTAAAGAGGGCTGGACTGAGAACCCCACCCTGTGGTGTTCCATTCTCTAGTGGCATGTGCTGTGATATGTAACCTTGGAATATGACTCTGGCTGTTCTATTCCTAAAGTAGTCAACCCATCCAAACCAAGAGCTTACCTCTGATTCCTTTTTGGATCAGGCTCTCCTTTAATGGCAGAGGGGCTTGCCAATTCAAAAGCCTTCTCCAGGTCCCAAAGGGAAAACTACCACAGGTATGTCCGTGCTTATTGTGCTCAAGAGCATGGCTATGCTGTGCGCTGTGCTCATGCCCCTGGTGAACCCGTGGAGGTGTTCATGTGGGGGTCCCATTTTCCATCGGAGCCAGTTCAGTACCATCCTCTCAGCCTCTTGGCCAGACAGCTGAGGAAGAGAGATGGGGCGGTTTCTTTCCCCGGGGTCCTTTGGTTCAGGGATGGGAACTATGGTAGCCCTCTTCCAACTCTGGGGTACAGTGGAGTTTCCCAGGATTGTTGATGAGTTGCAGGAATAACAGCTCACCTACCAGTCCCAGGTGGGAAATGATGGGGTAAGAGACCCCTTCAGAGCCCAGGGCGTGTTACAACTGGCTTTATATGCATTTTTTAGTTCCTTAGAGAAAAGATAACGTCTGAGTTATCGAGTTCGGCTGCCCTTTCTCTGAATTTGAGCAAGTCTGTCTGGTTGTAAACGTTCTTGTCTTACCCTCAGTTCGGCTGGCAGGCTGTTTGCTACTTGTTCTCGCAGAGAATCGTGCGCCAGTCTGTTCGCCTCTGGACTGGGGGTCATGGTGCGTGCATCTCGGGGCTGAGCAGCTGGTAGCTCGCTTGACCTGTTGCCATAACTCTGAGAGGGTGGTATGGTGATTGAAGGACTCACACCATTCCAGCACTTTTCCTACCTGTTCTACTGGCAGTTTCCTTGGCATCCCCGACAGCCTCCCTTAGGAGGGTAGGGTTTTCAGGGGTTCTTTGCCTTCGGAAATTTTTTCGGCACAAATTTACCGTGGTTGACCTCCCCAATCTCATCATTAAAGTAGCAGGCGTCTTTGTGACTCCTGGACCCCCGGCCGAGTTTTGGGTTTGGTTAGTGAGGCTGCCTCATCAATAGCATTTACAAGTCAGGCTTTTAGCACTTCCACGTTTTCAAATTTTGTGAGTTTATTGCTTCTGAGACAGTGGGCCAAGGCGTTCTGAAATGCCTGCCAGTTGGGCCTTGTCTGTCTTCCATCTTGGATTCGGTCGTGGCAATTTCGGCTGGGCCACTATCCATGAGGGTGGTTATTAGTGCCGTAATGGTCACTAGTGACGGTCCTCATCGACACGCCAGCCAATCCTCTCCACCAAAAGTCACAGTGGCCAGGGGTGAAGACTAGGACCCTCCTCTGACATGCATGGCTCCTGGGTATTGAGAGTGATCTCGGGGAATGTCCTCAAGCATGTTGGCTATGGGGATAGCCACCGCATCCAGTGCCCGGCAGGGAACCAGGATTTGGGGTGGTGTGTTGAAGTCTCCCCTATGATCACTCGGTTGTGTGCTGCAGAAGCACAGACCTAGCTGATGCCTAAGGTACTAAGGACTAAGGTACTACAGTGTGGCCGGCTGTACACATTGTACAATTTCAGGGGTCAGGTGAATCTCGACGGCAAGAGATTCAACATCTCCGCAGTGCGGTGCATCGGCTATTGCGGAGTAGGGAATTGTCGCTCTGACAAGGGTGATCAAAACCTCACTTGGGCCCTCAGCACGTGGCAGCATGAAGACATGATACCCTGAGAAGCGAACAGGTTCCACTGTTTAATGTCTCCTGGAGCATGACGATGTCAATGCTCCTTGAACCATTATCAGAATTAGCACAAGATAGAATGTATTCGTGATGAACAAAACGAATCCTACAAATATTTTTGTAACTCATCAAGTACATACACCTATGCATATGCACACACACACGCGCGCAGACAGCCTACATATATTTTTGTAACTCATCAAGTATGAAATTTGTGCACATACGCATACGCACACACGCGCGGGCGCGCGCGCTCAACACACACATAAGCATGCACACGCACAGTAGTAGCAATGAGATTTGTGAAGTTCTGGCTTCACCTGGGCCTTTCACTTATGGCCCGGCCGCACACGCACAATGATAAAGCGTCTTTATATTCTCCATACCTCTCTTCATTAGTTCGATTAGCTGCTACTAGATGGTGCAGCTTCGAGAAACACTTGCTAACTTCTTAGCAAATTTGCAGATTTCTAGTTGATTTAGCTGCTATACATAGATGTTTGTGTATGAGGCGTTTTCTATATTCAAGAAATATGCAAACATCATTGTTAATTTTTCAAATAAAGGGGGAATGCTGCCTCACCTCCATAGGTGTTGCCATTTCGATAAACAATTCCAAAAAGTCCCATTTGAAAAGCATTCCCCTACAAATTCAGTGATAATTAATACTACATGTTTTGCAACCACTTATTTAAAAGAAACATGAAATATCAAATGCTTATTTCGTTTCTAAAAATAGATATTAATACACTTATTGGCTATTAATATTCTACCAATCCCGCTCTTTGTTGCAAACAACCTAGGATTTTTGCCTCATTTATAAAAATACTACTTACGCTATGTTTACATCGAGGTGGTTGCCAGATGTACAAGAGTGGGACTCCGCATGTGTAGTGAAATATAATTCCGCAACTGTAGATACTTGTATATATTACAAATAAGCACACATATATAAATATGTATATGTGTGTATGTATATATATATATACGCATACAAACATTTAATTGTATACACAAATGGACTCACTCACACACAAATATATATATATATATATATATATATATATATATATATATATAATAATGTATATAGATATATATAAATACATATATATGCATGTATATATAAATTTTATCCATACCTATGAAATTAAACTTATTGTAGCAGCATGACCCCGCAACCTGGAGTTCAGCGTAGTTTCCAGGTTTGGGTCACATCAGGTCCACAGCCATGTCCGCGCTCATTGGACAGCAGGCTCCCCTCGTTCCCTGTGCGTTTACACATCACCGTGTATTTAAGCTGCAGAGCCCGAAACGAGATCAGCATTTCCAATCCTCTAGCAGAAGTGGACATCGAGCAGCTGAAGAAGAAGAACTCTCCCCCTCTCCTCTCCCTGCGGTGAATCGGTCCTTACTTGGACGATTCAGAGCGAAGGGAGGACCGTACCAGCAAAGGCGCTCGGACGGGGCACAGTGGTTGGCGCCAAGCCGGATAATGCCCAGAGAGCCACTATGACCTCTCGGTCGTGAGGCTTTTGCATGGGCGATTAAAGAGATGTACCGCACCCTGTCCCATGCAAAATTTCGGCCTCGGCTCTTACGCGTTATCGGACGGCGACGCGCCCCCGCCTTTGTTTGCTGCCACAGTGCTATGTGCTTGCATGTAGCTTCGTGGGCCCTTCCTAGCCTACTCTTTCCTATACGAATATAGGATGACTGTGCACACCTTTCTGGTGAACTGGACCCCATCTTCGGGCGCGTGCTCGGATGTGGGCAGACCTTTACTTCCCGCAGGGGAGGGTGTGTGGGGGCCTTTGAGAGCCTGCCTTACGGGTGCATAGAGTTGCCATTTATTGCTAGGGACTGGTCTAACAGACCATCTGATGACTGCCACTCTCTCTTTTTCGAATAGGAACGATAGGCAGGTAGGAGCCCCTCACTTTGTCAAGGCCCTCAGCCTGGTTCTGTTTAAATAGCTGCCACTAGACAGAACACTAACTTCCCGTCCTGTGATAGGAAGTGCCTGGACTAAAGTTAGCTTCTCTCCCTCACTGTGATGAAACAGTCTGTGGTGGCTGTTTCAGAGGATGAAGGAACTAACGGGAACAGGTACAGGACCCCTCTTCTCTCACTGAGGTCAAACAGCCTTTGGGTGTTTCAGAGAGAAGAGGGACTCACTTTAAAACCTGTCCTGCCCTAGGAAAACCCCCTGGAAAAAAGTTCACTCCTCTCCCTCACGGTGATGAAACAGTCTTGGGTTTGGTGTTTCAGAGGAAAGAAGGAACTTTCGGAAAGGTACAGGACCCCCCCTCTTTTCTCACTGAGGGAAAAC